>NW_026020391.1:235273-287085 GCF_900185275.1 Solanum verrucosum
GTGTGACCAACATCAACCATGTGAGAGGTTTATATCTCACCACCTAGGATGCTTGGGGTGTGACCAACATCAACCATGTGAGAGGTTTATATCTCACCACCTAGGATGTTGGGGTGTGACCAACATCAACCTTGTAGAGGTTTAATTCACACCTAGGATGCTTGGGGTGTGACCAACATCAACCATGTGAGGGGTTTATACCTTGCCACCAGGGTGTCCGGGTGTGAACGGCATCCTCCATCCTAAGTTGGGGTTATAGATTGGTTGGATCATGCATACACATATGATATCTACTATTAGTATAGATTTACTTAAACATGTTTTGACTTCACTTTGATCATGCATCCTCATATTGTTATTCATAATGCCTATGAAACTATTTCTTGTATTTCGATTATGTCCTTGTTTATTGTTGTGTTGCACCCCGCTTACTTAGTACATTCCAAGTACTAACGCATATTTGCCTACATGATGTCACCATGTAGGGACCGGAGCTACTCTTGATCCTTCTCTCCATTCACGTGGCTAGTACGACGCTTATCCGAGTTGTTGGTGAGTCCTCAATAATTCGAGGGCTATGTTATGTTTCTTACTCCTATGTTTTGAGACTTTAGCTTGCAATTGTATTTTAACTATGAGGGGAGCCGGTAATATGTCATGGCCCCCGTCCTATCTATGTATGTAGAGGTGTGCGTTGGACAAGTAATTTGTAAACGAGCTTGACTCTTATTCTATGATGTCATTTTGAAATGGTTTGCCTTAGTCCCTATTTCCCGTTAATTAATGTTGAATGTACTTCCGCGACCGATGAAGTGTGATGACAAGTTTGAGAGGCTTGTTTGGGGTTCCTTCGTGTTCCTCATTCGCCATGTCACGTCTAGGCCCTAGGCTTAGGTCGTGACAGACGTGTCGCTGAATAGTTTCGCGAGGCAGTATTATATCTTCCAATGATCCAGAACACAAAGATGTTGAAGGCAAAAGTTAAAAGACGATAAAGCAGACCAAAGGGCGGATCGTCGAGTGCATCGGCGATCCCGACTAACTGCGCCGAGTGTTCCTTTGAAGCATATTTTTTGACAACTATAAATACTATTTTGAATTTTTATCTTAGTATGAAATTTCATAGACAACATTTTATTTTTCTAAGTTTTCAAGTAGAGAACATTTTCGCTTAGCTTTTGAAGATTTGAAGACTTCGAATTCCAAGAAATTGGAAGTGGGTGTTGAAGATTCTTCATCTTAGACTCGATTGAAGTGAATATAAATCAAACACAGTTGATGTTACTTCGATTTGGTATCATTTTCTTCCTTTTTTCTATGTCTAACTAAAACCCCAATTCTTGGGGTGTGATTTTGTGAATATGGGTTAAATTTCCTATTGGGTATTGCTTATTGTTAGTCTATTTTCTGTTTAAATGTGATTTCGTTTAGTAGTTGTGTTTGAACTTAATGGGGTTGTAATTGCAAATACAACTTCATCTTAGTGTTTTTGGCTTGCTCGAGAGAGAGGTTTTGAAAATAAGACTACTAAATCGATAGCCAGTGGTTATTAGGTCGTCATGGGTTCAGCTCGAGAGAGTGAATCCTAGGACTTTTCCCACACATTCAGCTCGAGAGAGTGAATGGGCTAAGGCAAAGGTTGTGCTTAAAAGCGGGAACTCGGTGTTCGAGAGAAACTGAGTTGATTTGGGGTAAGTTGCTCGAGAGAGAAATTTACGATCATAGACACTTGAATTGAAAGTTGTTTCTTGGTTATGCATACATCACGGAGCATGAGGTGCTTTCTTGAGACCATACAAAGATTTTGAAAGTTTGGAAACATGATAAGGAAAATTAGGATTTTCAAACCAGGGGGTTGTTTTACAAAAACTTCTTGTTTAAGAAAGCACTGTTCACATCCATTTGAAAGAGTTTAAAACCTTTCTGTGCAGTAAAATCTAGAAGTAAACGAATTGATTCTAACTTTGCAGCAGGAGCAAAAGTTTCATTGTAGTCAACTCCTAAGAGTTGCCTTGATCCACCAAGCTAGCTATGTTTCAGATTACTTCTCTAGATTCATTTAGCTTATTTCTGTATACCCATTTGGTTCCAATGATACATTTTTCATCAGGTTTAGGAACTAGGGTCCAAACTTGATTTTTGTCAAATTGATCCAGTTTCTTTTTCATGGCCTTGATCCAATATTCATCTGAGAGAGCCTTCTTTAATTTCCTTGGTTATAACTGAGAGTTGAGTGCAACTTGTGTCTCATTTCTTCTTGACGCTCGAGTTTTCATACCTTCACTTGGATTTGCAATAATAAATCTGCTTGGATAATCTAGTTCGCTTCTCCATTCATTTGGGACAGATTCGACTATAGGACTTATGGAAGATTCCTTTGTAGTCGACTGTTTAGCACTATTTAGCTCCCTTTGAGTTAAGATGGAGAGTTGACTCTCTTCATCATCAGTATTAACATTTGTCTCAACAGATTTGTTAAAATCATCAAAAAAAACATGAATAAATTCTTCAATATGCAAAGTAGGCTTATTAAAGACTCTATAAGATCTACTAGAGTTTGAGTATCCAAGAAATATACATACATCAAACTTACCGATATTGTCTTTTCCATTGTTGTGAACAAAACATTTGCACCCGAATAGATGGAAATAACTGATGTTGGGTCGTTTACCATTCCATAGTTCATATGGTGTCTTTTTTAGAATAGGTCTAATTAGGCATCGATTTAGCACATGACAAGCCGTACTTATAGCTTCTGCCCAAAACTTGTGTGGAAGAGAATGCTCGACTATCATTGTTCTTGACATATCCTGTAGTGTCGTATTTTTTCGTTTCACGACTCCATTTTGTTGAGGTGATCGGGGTGATGAGAAGTTGTGACTGTAACCTTTCACATTATAGAATTTTTTGAACAAGTTATTTTCGAATTCTCCTCCATGATCTCTTCTTATGGATGTAATATAGTAACCTTTATCTCGTTAAACTTTCTCACAGAAAAACTCAAAAAATTTTAAGGTATCATCCTTGTGAGATAAAACATAACCCAAGTAAAACGAGAGTAATCATCAACTATTACAATGGCGTACCTCTTTCAACTGATGGTAGTTGTTCCGGTAGGTCCAAATAAATCCATGTGTAGGAGCTGTAGAGGTTTATTTGTGGAGATAATGTCTTTTCCGGAGAATGAGTTTCTTGTTTGTTTTCCCATTTGACATGTGTCGCAGATGTGATCTTTTGAGTAGTCCAGGTTTGGTAATCCAATGACTAGTTCATTTTTGGCTAGTTTCTCAATTAGTCGCATGCTGGCATGACCGAGTTTCTTATGCCAGGTCCATGGATCATCAATCATCGATGCTAGACAAATATGTTCCCCATTATTTTTTATGGAATCAAGAATATAAACATTCTTTTCTCTGCTCCCTTGTAGTAAAAATTTTCCAGAAGAGTCTTTTATTAACCATCAATTCTTTTGGAAATGCACTTCTAGATTTGAGTCACATAGTTGATTGATTCTCAGAAGATTGTATTTGAGTCCTGTCACTAAATAAACATTTGAAATATCACATGAGTCATTGAATGAAATTATACAAATATCAATTATCGTTCCTTTTGAGTTATCTCCAAAATGAATGTTTCCTCTCTTTAATCAACAACTGATTTGAAAAGATTTTTATCTCTTGTCATGTGATTTGAACATCCGCTATCCAGGTACCATTTTCCTTTTGACTTCTTGCGGTGTTCCTGCAAAACAAAATCATCATCTCCTTTTAGGTACCCAAACTTTTTTGGGTCCTTCAAGGTTAGAATTACTTGGACTTCTTTTGGGTCTCCATACCTATTTAGATGAGTTATGATTATGAAACGTGTAGTTGGATGATACATGTCCAGACTTTCCATAATAATAGCTGGACTTAGGAATATTTTCTTCAGAATTTGAGTCATTACTGTTAGTTTTTGAAGCAGTAGACTTGAATGACTGGTTGCAACTAGAGTAATTTTCATTTGAAGAGTTTTTGCTGCTAGAGACACTTTTTGAGGAGGTTTTCGAAGAATTTGATTTTTTGAAGAATTTTCAAGAGCAATTTTTAATTCATGAATTTCTTCGTAAAGGAGATCTTTTTCAACTTCGCTTACTTCCAATTTTATTTCCAAATTCCTTTTTTTATTTTGAGGTTCTCTTAAGTCTAAAAAAATTACATTCATGTCTGTAACAGCACAATGAAGCAGGTTTTTTAAATCATTACAATTTTTATATACCCCAGTGCTTGATTCTCCAATGACCATAAAGCATATATTTGGAATCTTTTCATGTTCATTTTCAAAGTAGTCTTCATCACTCCAGCTGCTTAGTCCTTTGTTCTTTTGATTTCCTCTGGAGTAATTTTTCTTTGCTTCTGGACATTCACTGGCTATGTGGCCATATTTTCCACATTCGTAACATTTTCCATCATTTTTTGATTGATCAATTATGTACTTTCCTTTTCCAAAATTTCTTCCTCTTCTGTTGTTCCTGGATTTTCTGAAGGATTCCATTACTGATCTGGTAATTAGAGCAATTTCATCTTCGGCTAACTCTTCTTCTCCTTTGTCTTCCTGATTTGCTTTGAATGCCACTGTTTTCTTTTTGAATTCTTCTTGGCCCTTTTTGTTGAGATCAGTTTTCTCAAAATCTATTAAATCTCCTCTTACCTCATCATAGGTTAGAGTGTTTAAGTTCATGCTTTTGAGAGAAACTACTTTGGCATGCCATTAAGGTGGTAAGCTTCGAAGGACTCTTCGAATATGTTCAATGGGAGGATATGTTTTTCCTGAAGCTTTGAGTTCACCAATGATCTTACTTATTCTGGCAAACATGTTTTCAATAGTTTCTCCTTCCTTCATTTGAAAGAGTCCGTATTCATATACCAGCAGACTAATGATGGTTTCTTTCACATTATCAGTTATTCCATCATAGGTAACCTCTAGTTTGTCCCACATCTCTTTGGCAGTGTCACATCATGATATCTTTAATATTCCTCACCACTAACATCATTGTAGAGAACATTTTTTTGCTTTGGAGTTTATTTTCATAACCTTCATCTGTTCATTTGTGTAGTTCTCTAGACTTGGAATAGTAGAGGATTGACTTTCGTATGAGATTTTCGAGATGGGAATAGAAATATCACCAAGTTTGATAACTCTCCAAACTTTCACATCATAAGACTTTATAAAGGTTTCCATTCTTACTTTCCAATGAGAAAAATGTTTTTTATTGAAGTAAGGTGGTCTTGTTTGAGAAGTTCCTTCTTGACATAATGCTCCCATAATCTGTTGAGCCATGATTTTTTTCTACCTATTATTAGACAGATTTTTGTGAGACGAGGCTCTGATACCAATTGAAAGTGCAAGAGGGGTGTGTATTGCTATTTTTTTCTTACGAGTAGTCGAATTAAAGTGTTCCTCAGTCGACTGCTGAACACAGAAAAGTAATCAAATGTTGAAAAGTAAACTTGACACATGATGTTTTTATACTGGTTGGGATACAATTTGGATCTTATGTCCAGTCCCCTTGGGTTGCAAGGGTGTTCTCTTCAAACTTGTTTGAACTTTTGGTGTGAGTACAGAGATGAGTGTAAACAGTGTACACGTAGTGTTTGTTCCACTCTTTTTTTTGTTTTGATACAAAGTCTCACCAACAATATTTTTCTCTCCTCTTTTTTTTGTTTAAACAGTAGAACTAGGTAATACAATGCTTGATAACAGTAAAGTAGAGAATGTGAGATGATTCAAACTTGTTGTACACTTTCGTTTGACAGTTGGGCCTTCATTTATAGTGTTTGAAGTCTTGAATTCTTTGACAAAGAGATAGCAACCCAAGATATTTTGATCCTTAAAAAAGAAGGCAAGGAATACTTATTTTCCAAGAATGAGGCACAAGACTGATTTCCAGTCTTGATTCTTGTTCAGCTTCCTTGATTTACTGTTAATTGTAGCCATTGTAGTTTCCTTGATTGGTTGTCTAAGTAGCCGTTTGAGTTCTTCAGTTTCCCTTAGATGTTGGTTGGAATATAGCCGTTGAGTTCTTCATTGTTTGCTGTCGAGATATTCAGCTTTCCTTGATTATCTCCTTTGTGATCTGTGATTTATTCAGCTTCCTTGATTAGTGTAGCTTCCTTGGTTAGTGCTTCCTTTTGTGATCTGTGATTTCTGGGGACCTTCATTTGGATCCTTGATTGATATTCATCAATCAGAATGCTTGATTGGTTAATCTTTCACTTGATTCATGGGGATTCATGATTGATTCTTTTCCTTTTTGATGATATGTTTGTCCTGCAAGGAAATAAGTTGTTCATCATTTAATTTTTTCTCTAACAATTTTTATACTTATTTTAAGTTATTTTTTATACTCGTCAAACACTTTTAGAAGTCAAACACTGACTTTAAAGTAAATTTGACTAACTTTTAGGCCAATTCAAATACCCTCTAAAATTGATTTATAAATTGAAATTATTGAGTCATAGTAAAATATTGAAGTTATTTGAAATCTACACCCAATCAACAAAGGATTAAAAGGGACGATAAGAGGTTTGAAAGAAAGGAGTACATGTATTGTGAAGTCAAATGTCTCTATTTCTTCATCCAATTTTTTGGGTTTGCTTCTCATCCCTTTTTTAATTCTATTACTTCCTCAGTCCTATTTTATGTAAGTTAGTTTGACTCGGCACAAAGTTTAAGAAGGAAAGTAAGACTCTTAAAATTTGTGGTCTAAAATGAATGATAAAATTTATGTGGCTATACATCATTTCATCAAGGGTAAAAGAGATATTTTAAAGTTTAATTGTTACTTAATATAGATATGTGTAATTATTTTTGGGACTGACTAAAAAAGAAATTAAGTCATATAAATTGGGACAGAGGGAGTATATCTTATTTATTCGATATATAAGAGTTTGTGTAAATACGGGCCTAATACATAGTATTTTATTTATTTCAATTTATATGGCACAAATGATATTAGGAGAGTCAATTAAATTTTAAAATATTTTAAGTTCTTAATTATTGTAATTTATAATACTTTTAACGTAATTTTCAAATAATATATGTTACTCACTATGTTCCAACTTATGTGACACATGTGATATTTCAAAATTAGTCAACCAAATTTTAGTATGTTCGTTTAAATTTTTTAAGTTGTTTATTATTGTAACTTATAATACTCTTAATTAACGTAACTTTTAAATAATATGTGTTATTTCCTATGTCCCAATTTATGTGGTACATGTGCAATTTTGAGATTTGATCAAATTTTTAATATGTTTCTAAATATTGTAGGTTGTGACTTATAGTACTCTTACCGTAGTTTTCTACTCTCTATGTCCCAATTTATGTGACACATGTGAAATTTCAAAAAATAATTATATTTTAATATGTTTTTCAAATATTTTAAGTTGTTAATTATTATGATTTATAGTACTCTTAACGTAATTTCTAATTAATATATGTTACTCCCTCAGTCTCAATTAAGCAATATGGGTAAAATTTCGAGAGTTAACTAAATTTTTAATATTTTATGTTTATTTTTAGTACTATTATTTACATGCATAACATATAAAAAAGAAAACAAGACAAATAAATTAAAATGAATAAAACACTACATGTAAATAGAGAAAGTTGAATTGTTGAAGGAGAAAGGCTAACTGATCAATTGACCGGTTGACCCTATGCTCCTTAACATATATATATATATATATATATAGGGGCGGAGCCACCTTGTCACCAGGGAGTCCAATTGGACACTCTTCGTAGAAAAATTATACTATATATACACGTAAAGTTTTGACTTATATTGGTATATATGGTATTTTGGACACCCTAACATATCAAAGTAATCCATAGTGGAGACGGCTAGAGGTATTGCAAACCTACTCGCTGCCCCAGTTCAATTCCCTGCATGAGCTTTTTTATTTTCCTGTAATTATTTTGCCTTCTTGAACTTAGTAAGTAAGCAAACATGCATAACTTTAACATAAATGTTCAGTAGCTTGATGATAAATAGTGTCAAGATAGTCTTGAGTGACCCAAGTTCGAATCTCACCTCTACTAAGGATTTTTTTTTCCAATTAAAATTGAATTACTTCCTTAAAATTTAATTAATACATTTTCCTTGTGGAATAAGATTTCCTTATATTTTAATACCTTTTGCTAGTTGCTACTGCAACCGTTGAAAGAGCTTTCTAGCAATGAAGTATATCAAAAATGACTTGCGAAATCGAATGGATGATGAGTTTTTAGACGTTTGTTTAGTGCCTTATGTAGAAAAGAAAGTATTTCGTACTATTTCTAATAAGTCTATTATAAAAACGTTTTAGCATATGAAACCTCGTCGAGTACAATTGTAATAATATATTTAAATTATGCTTTCAATAGTAGTTTATTTTTTCTTTGTGTTAGTTTTGAATTATACACTTGTTAATTCTATTAAAAATATCTTATATTTAATTAAATATTACTTAGCTTGATTATTTATTTTGGTAATTTAAATCATCATTTTTTTTTAAAAAAAATTACTATTTAAAGTTTGGACTCCTTCATAAAATTTCTGGCTATGCCACTGACTATAAATATATATATATATATATATATATAGCTTTGTTAAGTTCTTTGAGTTGTAATCATTTGCTATTACTATTAATAAAACTCAAATTTAGAAATCGTGGAAAATAAAATGCACAATAAGAAGTGAAATTACAAATTACTTGATTTACGTGTTTTGTTGTTTAATTTTCTTTCTTTGTCACAACATGTGATCGCATGGGCCGTGTTTCAAGTTTAAATGATCTTTTTAGTAAAACGATCCATTGAAGTTCTTTTTGCATCCCAATACTTAGAAAACACTTCACCTGTAGATTTGAGTTTTAGAAGTGACTTAGCTTTCTCGTATTATTGTTGTAGTATTTGAATTGGATATTATTGGATTAAAGAATTCTTATATTGTAGCGGGAAGAAATAAGTTGACATCATTATTTTTGTCATATTATTAATACTGGCAGTTCTAAAAAAATGAGAGGGTGATACAGTAGGGAGACCGTTGATGGTTGAGAAAAATTAGATAATTTTCACTTATATCAATTACCTAACGGGTAAATATGTTGTGTGCTCAAACAAAAAACATTCAATAACTATTTTAAAATTGTCATAGCATGTGAGTTTTCTGTAACGACCTATTCCGGTTGTTGACACCAAATTTTGGTCTAATATTTCTAAAGTTAATATTTTTTAAGTATTTTATTTTTTAAATAGTTCAAAAAACATATTTTGCCATTTTAATGCAATTTGTTGATAATTATGCTTATTCACAAAGTATTAGGGTTTTCATTGGTTAATTTTGTTTATATTATTTTGTCACAGCTGGTTGAATACGTTCAAATATTTGTTCATTTTTTATAAAAAAATTATTTCTGTTAAATTGCACTTTTTACATGTCATTGGTTATATTTATAAAAAAATTTAATATTCATTTTATCTGTTACATTTGTTAATATTCATTTTGATATTTTGCACAGTCCAGAAATTTATTCTGATCTGGATAAGATTTAATACACAGATATTTTATTAATCGATGGTTTTGACTCATGATTTTAAGATATTTGTGGTTTTCAATTTCTTATTTAAAGAATAGTTTGGTCATTAAATTAAGGAGTGGTGGATAAAATTTTAGGAGTAATTTTCAGATATTCTTCAAATGTTCATTATTATTTTTCCATTGACAAGCTTATCGGAGTTCCAGAATCCGGCGAGTCCACCACCCAAAACTCCATCTCCTTTCATCACATTTTTTTGGGTCAACAATTTCAACTTTTTGTCTCTTCCTTTGCTGTTGCTACCAGCATTTCCAGACCTCCAAATTTTTGCCAATCTGTGTTTAAAACAAAATTACTGATTCCAATAAACTTTGCAGAAACACAAAGTAATCAAAGTTTTAATGAACCAGTAAGAACACAAGAATAAAAATTAATTCAGAACAACTGAAATATCTAAAACATACCAGAATATGGAAAAAGACAAAACGGAAAAGATCAAGCCCACTGAATGCACAATGTCCCCTCAAGGAAATTATTCCCCTCTAGTATCCGAGGTTTGATTTGGAATATGTCCTCCCAAGATAGAATGATCTCAATCACCAGTGTATTGATACCCAAAACTCTGGTGTCAGCGAACCACTCAACAACAGTAAAGTACACGAAGAAACTTTGTGCAGAAGAAGAAGAAGAAATCAGAAAAATTGGTAAGGAAAAAAATTGAAGAATCAATGTATTTATAGGCAAGAGGAACTGGTTCCGAAAGGTTGCAACTCTTTCAGAATTCACACGACCATTCATGAAAGTTTGCAACCTTTCAAACGGTCATGGTTGTTTCTGAAAGTTGCAACCTTTAAGAACAATCACTTCCAACGGCGGAAAATTCAAATAAAATGGGAAAGAATTTAAATAAAATGGGTCGCGGGCGGATCCGAGTCGGGTCGGTCAATTAACTGAATAATCGAAACGTTTCGGTTAATTAACTAATTAATTGAAACGTTTTGGCTATTTAATTTAATTTAATTAATTAAATAATTGACTAAATAATTAAAACAAACTTTGTCCAAAAAAATAATCTCTCGATCATTTTTCGAAGCCGAAGCCGAGCGAGCGACAACGACGACAGTGTGAGGGGGGTCCCTCTTTCCAACCCTTTTAACAATTAATAGTAGTGTTTCTATATTTAAACTCTTCTATTTTTCTTTCCATCACTGATGAGGGAGAAATGCCTTTTCAATAAAGCATAAGAGGACTTTTCAAGTTCCTAACTTTCCAAGTTCCTCTCTTTTCATCTTCCCTCCATTTCCCATTAACTCTTGCTACATACCCAACAATCCCCCACATGAATGGGGAATGGTTATAACATAAGGAATGCACGGCTGAGTGTGTACTTTACAAGCAAGGATCAATTGCATCTGAATAAGTAGGTTTCCCCTTGGACTTTCCATAGTGAACATATGTCGGAAATACTCGGTCAATCGGTAGATGCGATGTCTTTGAACCATCGAGCTTTGGTGTACACCTAGACAATCATATGTCACACAATTAACCCTTTACCGTTTGTGGTTCTTACAGTTGTGTTCGTTTCAGCCATGTCACGACCCGAGAGCACCCTCGTCGTAACCGGCGTATTCGACCTCAAAGAGGTCAAATACAAGCCTCATGGATCATTCATTCATCGCATAGACACTAAAACCCCCAAGGAAAAAAAAACTTTCTTCACACGAATAACTTTCATCAAATAACAAGCGGAAGACTTTCTAGACTTCATACATGTTGTCTCAAAACCATCTAATACTTGAATACAACATTGGGACTAAGCCCACAGAAAACTTTAAAAAAACTACAAGACATAAAGGAACATGTTAGTTATTGTCCTCGAATCTATGAGGAGTCACCAAATCTTCATCTTCAAACACCTTAGAAACCTATCCATCAACCATGGAATATCAACATCTTCAAATCCCTACACTTTAGTCAAAAGGGAAAGAAAAGGGTTAGCACAATTAAGTACTAAGTATGGAAACCATGCAAAAACATGCTAAAAAGGACATTTGGTTGAAAGTCATGCCATATGCCATTTTAGTAAAACTTCAAGAACATAGACAAAATAGGCATATTATAGAACATAACCAACATATAAAACATTAACCATATTATAGACATACTCAACACTTTCACCAAGTAACTCATTTCATCATCTGAGGACCCTTATCTAAAATTACCCTAAGACACACTTGAGTGAGACATGAAATGGCCGCCCATACAACCTCTTCATACACACCTAAGTGTTCCTCAAGGCTACTATAGACAAGAACCATCACGCTTCAAGGTAACATACTAAGTAACTCACTTCATTAACATAAGCTATTTATTCAACAAATCATTTAGACAATAAATCAACACTCTTCTTTAAAGTCATTTAGGACACGTTCATGCATTTAGGGCACTTCAGACTTTAGTCATATAGACTTAGGGAGCTCATTTTGGCACCTTCAAAGCCTACTCGTGCCATGTGTAGATAACATCCCATACTACTATCTAGACGTTGTAGAACCTATCAAGTAACTAGAGTTCACACTAAGGATATCAAGTTTTACATTTAAAGATTCAAGTGTCAAGAATGCTCATAGCACAAATTTCCAAGAGATTCAATAACAAGGCTCGCCCAATATATACATCATGTCGTCACACCAAGCACAAACAAGTATTCTGAAGGCCCGACGCCCGGTATCAAGAAGGGTCAAAGCCCAATAATCAAGAGAACCAAGAACCATATTAAAAATGGCTTTCTAATTTGTACTTAAAATGGACAACTTCCATTCACAAGATGGACTAAAAATCCAGAGTCAAGATGGCAAGTGATCCAAATCAAGAGGCATGCCAAGAGTGACAAAGTCACAGCCACAAGAAGGACAAGGTCCCAACAAGAGTGCCAGGTGATCAAACAGTCCGTACAAGTGGGCAAGCTACATGAGTGTCTTTAACGTCTTAAAGGATACCAATGTGACCATGCAAAGTGACAAGAGGTAGCCAAGGTACCAAGATCAACTTTCAAATATTTCTGCAGTTAAAAGAGTGCAAGTACAACTTTATACACAAACTCAGTGCTTTAGCAAAGATCCAGTCCAACACAACTTTGCGAGTTCAGACCGTAGACCAACCAACGTTTCAAGGTCCTCAACTTGTTCACGAGTATATACAACCTTAAAAATACAATTAAATAACTTTTTAACTTCTATTAGCTCATTAATGTTGACGTAAAATACGATCATCATCACAAGTAAGCCTAGCATGTACAAATATAACTATGCTCCCAAAACAGTGAATCTGTCCAGCCTGGTACCTCAAGTCGCAAGTTAGATTTGAAAAGGAAAATGGCAAAACTAAACTTTATAACATTCATGAAAGATGTAACTACATATCTTAAGGTTACAAACAAACAAGAATCATCACAAAATACATTTTGTACAAAAAGATATATTCAAAACACTAACAGCTGATCATACATGATTTCAATTTTCGAAATCTGGGCAGAACTTGCCCTATTTTGCATCCCATATTTCGTATCCATAACAGTTAAATTAGAGTTTTACATAAACATAAGAGTTGTAGGTATACGCGTTAGCTTTCCAAATCATATTTATTCATTGTAAACGAAGTTCTAGAGAACAAGACATTCCTAAGTTACCAAACACTACCCAGCTCAGAAACATAGTTCATCACTTACATATGAAAGGAAGGCCATAGCCTATCGATTTATATTCAACATAGCTTTTCATTTATCAAAAAGAGCACTTAAGTCTACCAAGTCAAGAGATGACATTCAACAATATAAGACACTTCACATTCCAACATCTTCATTCATAAGTGTTAAGAGAGAACATACTTTTAATCACAATACAATAATACTTTATTCAAGCTCACCTTGGGATCACATGAACACATTTATATTCACATAATGATTACCTTTACTTCATTAGATTCTCATTCAAATCCTTTACATCACATTCACATATATGATATCATGTCAACACTTCAATTCCTCATATAATGCCTTCAAGGCCATAATCATAATACATTCAATAAGTAAACACCTCCACCATAAGTGGATCACACATCAATCTATCACAATTCTATATCAATTCTACATTAACAATGAAGTTAGGACAACTTACCTTTTTCCAAAGCCACAATCACCATTCCCCAATTCTTCAACAATTCTCAATAGATAAACATAGATAATAATAGAAATCAACTACTTAACTCAACCTAATCATTTTTCCATCATCATTCAATCATAAACATTCAACCCACTTCATAAGCCAAATTTAGGAAACTTAGAAAGACATGGGTTCATGGACTTTTCTTTCTTAAAACCGTCAATAAACATCAATAATAACATAAATCATCATTAAAAATCATTTAATGCAAAAACCCATGCTAGAACTGAAATTAGGACTTTATTGAGGTTTTGAAGAACCTTCAAAACACTTTGATTTGGCTCCTTGAATGGAAAACGAATCAAGGATAAAGGATCCCCATTTCTGGCCCCAAGCGAACCCTTGGCCTGGCTTTCTTAACTCAGCGGAAACCTAACTCAACCGAAAAACTCAATGCAAATGCAAGGTTACAAAACAACTTAACTTATAAAATCTGGCCACAAAGGCAACTCGAATCTCAAAATAGGATATTTATATATATACACATAGATGAGAGACTCAAAACCAACTGACTGACTGCCTATGAAGCCTCTAAAATACTGAGATGGATGTTGGGACAGACCCTGCAACACCCTAATAAAACAAAACTAAGAACACAAAATGATTGAGTCCTCCGGAATGCAAGGAGGCTCACCACTGACTCTGGAGTGCTCAGTTGGATCAACGACAAGCTGGATGCTGATCCGGGGTACCTGTATCGGCATCGACATAAGATGCAGGCTAACTGGCATCAGTACATGAAATGTACGGGTATGCGAGCTGGAAAACTAAACCGCCACTAAAACTTGAAAGGAATACAAGAGAACACTTACCTTGGCCCTGTACGACTCAAGAATAACTGAACTCAATATATATATAAGGCAATAAGACACATGCGATATATAAAGCTTTTAAAACATTGTAAACAACTTAATTCATTAATGATTAAACCAATAACAACTCAACTTTACTTATATGAAAGTAATATAACTTTAGTGGGAGATTCTTTAACCGACAACCACCACTTTGAGCCCTAGTGGTGGTACAACATTTTACGTCACGTTGCCCAAGGACCATCCTATACCTGGCCGTGAAATAGGAAGCTATCTTTACTAAGTGGATCCACTAGCTTAACTTTCGTGATCATCTAAAAAGTATAACCCGAGAAAATCCCATGTTGGCCGCATGGTTCTTATGGAGAGTTGAGTTAATATGAACTCGTGTCCCCAACTCGGTGCTCAAGACTACTCCCAAAAATATACTTTAGATCATAAGTGTTTTAAACACATTTTTCTTTAGTTTGAGATAATTGCTCAAAATCTAGCCCAAAGGCTTTCTTCGAATTCATGTTCCTTTCTTACTCAAATGTAAAAACATTTAGAAACTTATTTGGGAAATACATAGTTCCCTAATAACTTTTGAGAAATGGACTCGACTTTATGCTCTTGACTTAACTTGAAACTTGAGACTCTTCACTTGGCTTGAACTCTATACTCTTTACTCGACTTGAACTTGAACCTTAAACAAAGGTAAAACGTTTAATAACGACTCTTGAAAAGCTTTAGAGACTTGCTTGGACTTACTTCTTAACTTTGCTTGACTTGACTCTAACTTCCCTTAACTTCGATCCTAACTTGCCTTGAATTGAACTATGGATTCAAGGTATATGATCACATGTTTATGGATGAATTCGGGATGTCTAAATGTACCTTAGAGTGTTGGAAACAATTATAAAACATAGGTACAATACCAAGGAACATGCATGAGAAAGTATGAAAAGAATGGGGGAACTTGGCGTCCTTGGCGCTCTGCAAGGCGCGGAGCACCAACCCTTGAAGCTCAGAAGGCCAGCTGAGGCACTCTGCAGGGCGCGGCACCCCAAGGGGTGAAGTTCAGAACACTTCTTGGGGCGCTCTGCAAGGCGCGACGCGCCACCCCTTTTCCCCGACAACTTCGACTTTTCTCCTTGTTTTCTCCAACTCTAAATCTTCTAAACTTCAAGGTTTCCAGCCCCAAACATTTAGAATCATAAATCCCTCAACATACAATAGATTTCAACCCAAACACTACCGGAAACATGCCCAAATCAACAAGGGACTTCAACAACACAATCAACAACACCAACAACACAACCCAACAACTTCAACAACATATCCAATCTTTTCTCAATAATAAAAATGAGTTTGGTGTGTGGGGGAAATGATCAACCCAACACTAAGAACTCACATACCTAGTAGGGATCACCCCCGACGATATCCACGACGATCTTTGACGGAAACTTGTTTGATATCCTCTTTCTTCTCTTCTTCTCCTCTTCTTCTCCTCTTCACTCACAAGCCCTAGCTCTCACTCTTTAAAATGGGAAAAAATGATCCAAAATCAGCCTAACACAACAATATAACCCCAAAAGAAATAGCTAGGGAAATGACCAAAATGCCCTTGAAATTTCCGGACGGATTCCCTGCCAACTGCCCAACTTTCAAAGGGCATAACTCGCTCATACGAACTCAGAATCGAGCAAGCTCGGCGGCGTTGGAAAGATCATTCCACAAGCTTCGTGATCATAACTGGAACTACTCCTAACTCATCCTGATCTAGGAGTTATGACTGCTCAAAGTTGGCCAAAACTCACTGATTTCCCACAGTTAACCAAATTTCCAGATTTTTGAATTTTATTCCAAAAATGACTATTTCCAATTTCAAGCTTTTTCATAGTTATTTCAACTTACCGGATGTTACATATAAGTCATTTAATAAACTCCTAACCGACCCCCTAAGCCCTTAATCTAATAACTAATTAATTCCCAAAGCCCCAACTAAAAATTAAAATGTCAAAAACTGGCAGCATCTACGAACCCCAAATCTCTTTGAACTAAATTCAAAAAACCGATTTACATTATTTAATCAAGTTACCAACTTCAATATACATGTGGGGCTCTAGTTCTTCCTATTTCATTTTTTGGGTCGTTACAATGAACACCTCCTGGTTTCATGAGTGTATAGAGAATAGGCTTTTGACATAAAATTCTCTTTGAAGCGACTTACATTTCACACTCACATAGGTGATTTCTAGCCGTGTCATCTCGTAGATACACTATTTGGTCAAATCTGCCAAACTTAGCAAATCATTAAAAACTTTAAGTGTTATTAACTCATTAACAAGCCTTAAAGTCTTAACCTTGTTCCTGAACATTGTCTTCATCATGAGAATGGATTAAGTTGATTGATAATGTCGAACCGGCAGTCACAACTTTGCTTTTCTCCTTGAATCTAGCTCTTGGGATCTCCAGTCTGCTAGATAGAGTTACCGCCATGCTGACTTGTCCTAAGCCGTAAACCCATTCCCTTAGATGATCTTTCAACTGCTTCTCTCACTAGGCCTTTCGTTAGTGGATCTGACACATTATCACTTAACTTCACATAGTCAATTGTGATAATTCCACTAGAGAGGAGTTGTCTTACGGTATTATGTCTCCTCGTATATGACGAGACTTCCCATTGTTCATAATGCTCCCTGCCCTACCTATTGTTGCTTGACTATCACAATGTATGCAAATAGGTCCCACAAGTTTGGGCCAGAATGGAATATCCTCTAAGAAATTCTGGAGCCATTCAGATTCTTCACCGGCCTTACCTAAGGCAATGAATTCAGATTCCATTGTGGAGCGAGCGATACATGTCTGTTTGGACGATTTCCAAGAGACTACTCCTCCACCAAGTGTAAACACATAACCACTTGTGGATTTTACTTCATTTGACCCGGTGATCCAATTTGCATCACTATATCCTTCAATCACTGTAGGAAATATATTATAATGCAAAGCATAGTGTTGTGTATGTTTCAGATACCCCAACACAAGTTTTATTGCCATCCAGTGAGTTTGATTCAGATTACTGGTGAACCAACTCAGTTTGCTAATAGCACATGCTATATCTGGTCGCGTATAATTCATAATATATATCAAACTTCCCAACACTCTGGCATATTCCAATTGAGAGTGACTCTCACCTACATTCTTTTGAAATGTAAAGCTTAAATCTATTGGAGTTTTGACAACATTGAAATTCAAGTACTTGAACTTATCCAATACTCTTTCAATATAATGAGATTGAGATAATACTAGTCCCCGAGGAGTTTTGAGAATCCTGATCCCTAAGATCAAATCAGCAACTCCTAAGTCCTTCATATTGAACTTGCTGGGCAGCATGCGCTTAGTAGCATTTATATCGTCAATATTTTTACTCATTATTAACATGTCATCAACATACATACAAACAATGACTTCATGATTAGGAAGGTTTTTAATGTAAACACACTTATCACATTCGTTATTCTTGAATCCATTTACCAACATTGTTTGCACTACAACAAAACTGCCCAATAGCGAAGGGAAAACTGGTCACTATAAGTACGAATCTGGTCCCAAAAGATGCAATTGCGACCAGGTACATTGGTCCGTATTGACTTAGTCACTAAGGACCTTTAGGGACGAGATTATTGGGCTGGCCGCTGATTCTTTTTCGCGACTAGTATAATAGTGGTCCCTAAAATACATTTAGGGACCATATGTCTGGTACCTATTCGCGCTTATTGAAATTATGGTCGTTAAATCATTTTGCGACTAGTTCCTAACTGGTCCTTGTATCATTTTGGGATGACTTCTAAACTGGTCCATAATAATTTTGCGACCAATTTGAAGCTAGTCTATAAATCAGGTTGAGACCAGTTTGTAGCTGGTCTATAAATCAATTTATGAGAATTTTAAGTTGGTTCCTATATCATTTTGGGACCATTTTGAAGGTGGTCCATAAATCATTTCGCAACCATTACAGATTTCCTACTCAAAAGGATTTTAAGGACTAACAATCTAGTCCTCAAATCACATTGCATTTGCTATACAACCTGTCTCTTTCATAAATAATATATAATGTAATTACAAAATAAGGTGAGCATAAGTCATCACACTATACAACAATGAGGTAAGCTAGTAACAATATTGTGATCATGAACCCTTAGCAAAAAAATCATATATTATCCTTAAACTATAATCCAAAGTTGCCTTCACCTTCCCAGTAAAAAATGGTCAATCTACATGTTTTAACATCACCTTTTTGCAAATTTCAGCATTCAAAATCTGTGAAAGAAATAAAACTTTCATTTAGAAGACCTATATATAAAAATAAACAGAGAGATGTGTGATTAAATCAAATAACAATTTCTAAATAAACTGAAGGAGTATTACTCTATTGCATAAAATATGTGCATGTCATTTTGTTAACTAAATCAATCCAAACTCTAGTCATTTTCAGTAAGTACTTGATTGGGGACAACCTTTCTGGACAACATCTCTTAAAAAACAGAGTGCTTCCCTAAATCTATTGTAGTGTATAGAGCCAGCAATCATAGCAGTCCAAGAAATGAGATTCTTGTAAGGCATGTCTTCAAAAACTTTCAAGGCATCATCCCAAAATCCACATTTAGCATACATATCAACAAGAACACTACCAATGTAAATATCCCTAGAAACCCTCCCTGGCTCGACATAGAAACCATGAAGATACTTCCCAAACCAAACACATCTTAACGTTCCAGCAGGAGAAAGAGTTGCTACAACAACCACTTCATCTACCTTAACTTGTGCTCGTCTCATCTCCAGGAAAAGTTTCAAAGCTCTAATTGGCAGAGCGTTCCGGGCATACCCATCAATCAAAGCAGTATAAGAAAGCACATCCTTATGCGTAATATCATCAAACACTTGGCGTGCAAGGTGAACATACCCACTGCTAGAAAAACTAGAAACCAAAGAATTCTGCACAAATTGGTCAGAATTGTATCCAAACTTAACTATTTGTGGGAAAATGGGATGTGAGTTTTCATTGTTGGCTCTAAGAAGCAAAGGAAAAGTATGTTTATTAGGAAAAACCCCATGTTGGCGCATTTGAATGTAGAAAATATCTATCGACAACAACTGTAAAACTAATTGGTGCAACAATTAAGATTTTTGTGGCCGTTTTTTGTGGAAAATTATTGTACACAATATGGTGGTAGCAGCTGCAACACTAACTACTGCAAAAGTTGGAACTTATAACGCTTCATATGGTCACTCAACTTATAAAAACTTTTATCTCAAAAAGGACATGGATCTAAAAGAGGATCAATGAATAAAAGGGTATCAGAAACAAAATTGGGTTCAATCTAATGGTTGACTCATTAGGATTAACCAAATAGCTTAGAAAATACTCATCAAATTGATAAAGTAAAAATCGAGAGCTAATGTGGCTGCAAAAAGTATTCTCTTTTTCAAAGAATAATGAAACTGATGGTCCAAAAGATCTTGCTGCAACTATACCTCTCTACTACATGCATAACTCCATTTCAAACCAACTTGCAAAATTTAAAATGTATCAAAGAATCACTCGAATCCGATCAGAAGAATTGTTCATTACTACTTAATTAAAACACCACTGTATGTCTGAGAGAAGTAATTTTGGAACTACAAATGAATTCAATCATTGTCTTTCGAAAACAATCTCTATGATCTGCCTTCACAAAGTATAGAAATAAGGTCCAAGTACATTGGCCTTACTTGTGGAATTACACTTATTATATTATTATTGTTGTTACAAGTTAATTTAGTAATCCCCAACTCAAAAAGTAGAAAACGATGGCCAAACATTTATTAGCACAAAATGAAACAAAAATAAAAGAGAGTACTGACTATCAAGACCACCAAGCTTAGTGACAACATCAAAAAATTGTTGATGTAATTCAGCAGTCCACATCAATCTTGGCTTTGGGTCTCTTGTCATCACCACCCCATCATTCTTATACAAATAACTTCCCCCTCTTCCCACCCCATCAATTGCATTATACATACTATTCCTACAAACACTGAATTCAGTCGATGACTACTAACTAAAGTCATCATATGAGGCAGTCGATGACTACACAAGTTAGAAATATATTGTCATAAAATAGCTTGAGGTTCCAGTAAGCTTAATGTTGCTATGACGATTGTCCAGTAAAACATCAAGAAGTACTTATACTTTGATGAGTAAACCGTAATCGCAAACTAAAATTTACAATGAACAAAACATAGTCAAAAAGTTAAAGTTGAGAGAGGAAGAAGAGCTTACATGTTCTAAATGAGTTTGTTATCCTCACTTGAAAATCCTTAAATAGTCAAAAGTGCCTTGTTCTCTGTAAAATTTTATCAGGATTTAGTGTGCTGAAAAAATATAGCATTACATTGTACATGTTCTAAACAGTAGGGAAAGTTTAAATGTATTCACGAAACAAGGAATTACTATAGATGCACCACTATATAAAGCCAAATACATGACTACGACTTTGAGGTCCAAACCATTTCTCAACAATTTCTATGCTATAAAGTGATGGTTCAGACTCCACCAATTCTTGAATTTGAGCCTCCAAAGTGTATAGAGGAGATTTTTTTTCCAGATCCCAGAATAAGTTAATGTTAAGAACATGTTCAATTAACCAAACACACATGCTTCTCGATTGTTTCAAAATCAACAAGTGTGTTATTCTTCTTGCGAGTCTCGTAAAAGATAGTTGCCAAATCTGGTGGATTGCCATATTTTTCGCCCTTTACATAAAAGTAAACATGTCAAAGAACGGTTCATCAATATTAAGACAAAATTTTTTGATGATAACACATTTTGATAAATAATCTCTCTAATTGGCTTGCTACTAATATGATGAAGCATCTTCAACTTAGCTCTGTTTATTGCATTTCTATTGCTTCTCGCCTATATTTGAGTAAACTCATCAGCAAATTCTCCAACAATATCAAACTACATGACGATCCTAGCAATTTCAGTAACTATCTAGAATCTAATTGAAATCAAGAACCACAAAACAACAATGACAAATAGCCACGAATTTCCAAGTAGCTTAAGACTTCAAAAATGCACCACAAGTAGTAACTTTAGAGATCAATATGCAGCCATAGTTGTAGTAGAAAAGAACAATTCAAAACAACATTTGAAACAACAAAAAAAAAAAGGTAATTACTATGAAGTATATTATATGAAACACATACTTTTAAAGTTCTTGTGATAACTTAACTTTAATCCAATAAAGAATACACTAAATTGATCAAAAGTAAGTAGAAATAGAATTCACTCAAACTAAATTTTACTAACTTCAACCAATAGAGTGTTGAGAGAAAACAATTTCTCTCATAGTAATTAATAATACTACTACTTCTCAACAACTCTCTTAAAGTGCATTTTTCTCAACGATTTTGGACTCAACTATTGAACACATGAAATATGTATAGATCAAAAAACAACTTGATGTTTACAATAGTGGCTGAAAGCAAAGATTGATAGCTAGTTTCGAGTCAATGTTGTTCATGAAATTGCAAAATCTTGAAAAAGAGAAAGTAGAACTATACTAGAATGATACTGAATAAACAAAGTAAGTGAATATTTTAGATGCTTTAACAAAGCTCATTAACAATTTTGTTTCTTTCTCGTCTAATCCTCAAGCTACTCATAGACAAAAAAATAATTAGATGCTTTAACAAAGCTCATTAACAATGTTGTTTCTTTCTTTTCTAATCCTCAAGCTACTCTGTCACGACCCAAGCCTAGGGCCTAGACGTGACATGGCGAATGAGGAACCCGAAGGAACCCCAAACAAGCCTCTCAAACTTGTCATCACACTTCATCGGTCGCGGAAGTACATTCAACATTAATTAACGGGAAATAGGGACTAAGGGCAAACCATTTCAAAATGACATCATAGAACAAGAGTCAAGCTCATTTACAAAATACTCGTCCAACGCACACCTCTACATACATAGATAGGACGGGGCCATGACATTCTACCGGCTCCCCTCATAGTCAAAATACAATTGCAAGCTAAAGTCTCAAAACATAGGAGTAGAAAACATAACATAGCCCTCGAATCATTGAGGACTCACCAACAACTCGGATAAGCACCGTACTAGCCACGTGAATGAAGAGAAGGATCAAGAGTAACTCCGGTCCCTACATGGTGACATCATGTAGGCAAAATATGCATTAGTACTTGGAATGTACTAAGTATGCGGGGTGCAACACAACAATAGACAAGGACACAATCGAAATACAAGAAATAGTTTCATAGGCATTATGAATAACAATATGAGGATACATGATCAAAGTGAAGTCAAAACATGTTTAAGTAACTCTATACTAATAGTAGATATCATATGTGTATACATGATCCAACCAATTTATAACCCCAACTTAGGATGGGGGATGCCGTTCACACCCGGACACCCTGGTGGCAAGGTATAAACCCCTCACATGGTTGATGTTGGTCACACCCCAAGCATCCTAGGTGGTGAGATATAAACCTCTCACATGGTTGATGTTGGTCACACCCCAAGCATCCTAGGTGGTGAGATATAAACCTCTCACATGGTTGATGTTGGTCACACCCCAAACATCCTAGGTGGTGAGATATAAACCTCTCACATGGTTGATGTTGGTCACACCCCAAGCATCCTAGGTGGTGAGATATAAACCTCTCACATGGTTGTCCGGTTCTTTTCCCCCGGACCGGGCATGGTCATGCAACACTTTATATAGGAAATTCCCATTAGGCTCTAATGCAATCTCACGTATGGAATGAACATATACACAAGCTTAGTTTGTCATCAACACATCTTTGGAGTTCCATACATCTCATAACTCAAGATTTAAAGCATCAATTTATCAATTCTCCATAGTTGGACATTTTGTCAAACACCTTGAAGGCATGTAATGGAATCAAAGAGCATGAGAAATAGGGTAGTAATTATGCAGCCAAACCAATGAACAACCTACAACAACACCTTTTTAACACCCACAATACCACATGAAAATCTCCACATCCATTCCAAATTTAGGTTCAAGTTCTAGGGTCACAACATGCTCAAAACAATCACTTTTCATGTTTAAAATTCAATGTGTAGAAAATTATTTCAAAGAACAAGACTAATATATGAATCTTAACTTAAACCATGAATTAGTGAGTAGAATAGAGTCTAGGCACTATGGGTGGAAGGACCCATGAGTTCAACACCACATACCTTGAGTTCTTATGAAGGTCTTGAGAGTGTCTTCAATGGAAGCTTGCAACTTGGAACAAGAGTCTCTTCAATCTTGAGGAAAGTTTTGGATTAGGGTTCTTGAGAGAACTTGAGAGAAAATGTGTCTAAGTATGGGAGAGGTGTTTTGGAAATGTTTTAGAGATGAAATTTGAACTAATGCTATATAGGAAATAACATATGCCCTTTGGAAGAAAAATTCGTCCAACACTTAGAAAAAAAAAGGGGCGGGTGAACAGTAAAAAAGGCTACTGGAAATTGCATTCCCTGCCGGACAGACTTTACGAAAATGGGCATAACTTCTTCGTCCGAACTCCGAATGAGGTGAAACGAAGTGCGTTAGGTAGCTAACTCAAAGGGATTTCCATGGATATATTATTGGCCACCCAAATAATTTGTGTGCTAGGAGATATGACCCTCCAAAGTAGATCCTTGAAAAGGCTTCACTTGGAAATTTCGGATTTTGATACGGTTGCTCTAAAATTTGGGTTAGACCCATTCCCCACTCAATTTGACCCCCTAAACAAGAATATGAAGTCGGATTTCCGAAATCATGCACGGATTTTGAGATATATGGAAATTACAATTATAGGTGTTTCCGAAGCACATTTTCGGGCATTTTTGGGGTCGTTTCATACTCATAGACAAAAAAAATCAGATACTTTAAAAAATCTCATTAATAAGTTTGTTTCTTTCTCGTCTAATATTTTTAGTGTCAGAAAATACACTGATAATACAATAAAAAGAACCATTCAAAATCAAAGCACACAAACTGGGTACTGAAATTAAAGACACTAATGGTAAAAATATTCAACGAATTCATCACCCGATAGAAAAAATAATTTCAATGTCAGCCTTACCAAAATTTCTTGGCAGCCCTAGCAATTATGCCACCCTAACCGAGAAAATCCTTAAATAAACTCTCAAATATCTCCTCTTTGACCCTCAACCTCCAACCTTACCTACAAAACTATCATTTTCGGTCCTAACAAAATAACATTGAGTATCTATAAGAGCCAAATCACATAATATTCAATCATCAGAAAGAAAAATGGAAGATTATACCAAAAAAAGAAGAAGAGGGAGATGAATCTGGAGGAATAAACTTAATTTAGATCTACATAGCTAGATGAAATGTTTTTCTCCAAAAAATTCCTTCAAACATCAAGATTTAGGAATTCTTTTTGCCAATAATCCCTTCAACTTTCAAGATTTAGGGACTTCAAAGCTTGTTTCATAGAGCAAGAGAGAAAAAATTAAGGATACATCAGCGATTTTTGCATATTGCTGGAGAGAGAAAGAAAAATCTACTACTTTTATTAATCGATTTTGGGGTTTTAGGTTATTACTATAGAGAGAGAATTTTTTAGAGCCTTTTAATTTTTCACTTTTTGTTCCCGCTCTTCTCTTGTAGTTTTCACTGAAATTTTTTACTTAGGGACCAGGCATTTTTATTTTTAGAAAATAATATAGTTAAATATGGACTAGTAAATAATATCATCCTTATAAGTATATTTTAGGGACCATATTTATAACTTGTCACTATATTTTCGTCTTTAATGAGCCTTTTTGTTGTAGTATTGGTCAAATTTAGCATGCCATTGTTTGGGTGATTGCTTGAGCCCATACATCGACTTCACAAGTCTGCACACTTTCTCTTCTTTACCAGGGACCATAAACCCTTCAGGTTGTTCCATGTAAATTTCTTCCTCCAACTCTTCATTTAAGAAGGCTGTCTTTACATCCATTTGGTGGATTTTAAGATCATGCACTGCCGCTAGTGCTATTAACATCCTAATTGATGTTATCCTTGTTACTGGAGAGTAAGTATCAAAGTAGTCCAGACCTTCCTTTTGTCTATATCATTTGACTACAAGTCTAGCTTTATATTTGTCAATTGTCTCATCAGCTTTCATTTTCCTTTTAAAGATCCACTTTGATCCTAAAGGTTTATTTCCTGGACGAAGATCAGCCAATTTCGAAGTATGATTACTTAAAATTGATCCGATCTCACTATAGGCAGCTTCTTTCCAATAGATTGACTCAGATAAAGATAGCTGCTTTAAATGTTAGAGGCTTATTTTCATGCAAGAATGCCACAAAATCTGATCCGAAAGAAGTGGGTTTCCGTTGGCGATTACTACGTCTTGGATTCTCACTAGGTAGTGTATTTTCTGTTGATTCTTCCCGTGGTCGTTTAGGTATATCACTTGTTGACTCACATTCAGTTTATTACGGATAAATGTGTTCAAAGAACTCAGTGTTATCTGACTCAATTATCGTATGTAATGAATCTCAGGATTATCAGATTTGTGAACCAAAAACCAGCAGGCCTTACTGTTCACAACATATCCAATAAATACACAATCCACTGTTTTGGGTCCAATTTTCACCCTTTTCGGTAAAGGAACCTCTACCTTGGCTAGACACCCCCACACTTTGAAATATTTCAAGTTGGGTTTCCTTCCTTACCACAACTCATATGGAATTGATTGTGTTTTGCTATGGGGTACCCTATTGAGTATCTTATTAGCCGTAATGATGGCTTCCCCCCAAAGGTTTCACGGTGAACCAGAGCCGATTATCAAGGCATTCATCATTTCCTTTAATGTTCTGTTTTTCCATTCCGCCAAACCATTTGACTGTGGTGTATAGGGTGTAGTAGTTTGATGAATAATACCATATTCCAAACATATCTCTGCAAAAGGAGATTCATATTCTCCACCCCTATCACTCCGAATCATTTTTATCTTTAGATTCAATTGATTCTCTACTTCATTTTTGTATTGCTTAAATGCATCAATTGCTTCATCCTTACTGTTGAGCAAATATACATAACAAAATTGAGTGCAATCGTCAATAAAAGTTATAAAATACTTTTTTCCACCACGAGATGGCGTCGACTTCATATCGCATATAGCTGTGTGAATTAAGTCAAAAGGTTTTGAAATTTCTTTCAATAGACTTATAAGGATGTTTAACAAACTTACTTTCCACACAAATTTCGCATTTTGATTTATCGTATTTGAAATCAGGCAATACTTCTAAAGTAACCAATTTTCGCAAGGCTTTGTAATTTACATGTCCCAAATGGGCATGCCATAAATCATTTGACTCCAATAAGTAAACAAAAGTAGAATTCTTATTAATATTGTCAACAACCATTACATTCAGTTTGAAGAGGCCCTGAATGAGGTAGTCCTTTCCTAAGAACATCTCATTCTTACTTATTACAGCTTTGTCACTAACTAGGACACACTTAAACCCATTCTTAACTAGCAGTGTAGCAAAAACTAAATTCTTCCTAATAGTAGGAACATGCAGAACGGTTTTCAAAGTCAACACCTTACCGGATGTCAGTTTCAACATTACTTTCCCAGTTCCTGCAATCCTCATTGTTGTTGTGTTCTCTATGAACAAATCTTCCTCGAACTCAGCAGGAGTGTACGTTTCAAAAGCTTCTTTCGTAGAGCAAATATGTCGAGTGGCACCTGAGTCGAGAAACCAATCCTTGGGATTTCCAACTAAGTTGCATTCTGAGATCATTGCACAGAGGTCATATGCATCTTCCATCTCTTTCACGATGTTTGCTTGACTTTTGCCATTGTCTTTGTCTTTGTCCTTTCTTGGAGCACGACAGTCAGAAGACTTGTGACCAGCCTTACGAAAGTTGTAACAGTTGCCCTTGAATTTCTTCTTGGCCTGTTCTGATTTCTGTCCGTTGGACTTCTTTCTCTTCTTGCCTTTGGCAGGAGCCTCTTCAATAATATTAACTCCAATCATTGTCGAACTCTTACGAGACTTCTTTTTAGCGGTCTTGTTATCTTCCTCAATCTTGAGCCAAATCACAAGATCTTCAAGCTTTATTTCCTTACGTTTATGCTTTAGATAATTCTCGAAATAGTTCTACGAAAGAGGCAACTTCTCGATCATTGCAGCCACTTGAAAAGCTTAATTTACTACCATATCTTCAACAATCAGATCATGGAAAATAAGTTGAAGTTCCTGCACTTGTGATCCAACAGTTTTTACTATCTACCATTTTATAGTCTAAAAACTTTTCGGCCACAAACTTTTTCAAGCATGTATCTTCTGTCATATGTTTCTTCTCAACTGCATCCCACAATTATTTCGAAGTTGTCATTGAACTATAAACATTATATAAGTCATGATCTAAAGCACTCAGAATGTAGCCCTTACATAGGAAGTCTGCCTGTTTCCATGCTTCATTAATCATGAATTTTTCTCTGTCTTGCATTTCAGCAGCATGCACTAGAGTTTCTTCATTGATAAATTTTTGCAGACCAAGAGTGGTAAGCCAGAAAAATACCCGTTGCTGCCATCCTTTGAAATTCGCACCAGAGAATTTTCCCGGTTTCTCTGCTGGTGGTACAACAACTTGGGATGGTGCAACAACAACCACTGTAACATTGTTGTTTTCCATTTCTGATAAACACAAATCAATACAGACTTAATAAGCAATAACTTAAAATTGCAGACTCAAAGGAGTATAAAACCGCGAAGGTTTTTGTCTCCACCAGAAACACAGATTAAAAATAAAATAATAATTTCCTTAAGATTGTTGCTAATCTGTGTTTAAAACAGAATTACTGATTCCAATAAACTTTGCAGAAACACGAAGTAACCAAAGTTTTAATGAACCAGTAAGAACAGAAGAACAAAAATTAATTCAGAACAACTGAAATCTCTAAAACATACTAGAATCTGGAAAAAGACAGAATGGAAAAGATCAAGCCCAATGAATGCATAGTGTCCCCTTAAGGAAATTATTCCCCTATAGTATTTGAGGTTTGATTTGGAATATGTCCTCCCAGGATAGAATGATCTCAATCACCAGTGTATTGAAACCCAAAACTCTGGTGCCAGCGAACCACTCAACAACAACAAAGTACACAAAGAAACTTTGTGCAGAAGAAGAAGAAATAAAAAAAATTGTAAGGAAAACATCTGAAAAATCAATGTATTTATAGGCAAGAGGAATTGGTTCTGAAAGGTTGCAACCCTTGCAGAATCCACAGGACCATTCATGAAAGTTCGCAACCTTTCAAACTGTAACTTCCCATATTTTGCATATACTAGTTCTATGTGAGTAGTGAGGGTTTGAAATAGGTTTGACAATATTCGAAAGAGGTTTGAGGCTAAATAGAGTAAGTAAAGTATAATTTGTCATAATAATCAACCTACTTGCTTAAGCTACTGATTCAGATGTCTTATGTAATTAAGTTACTTACGTACATGTGTAGCTTACGTAGAAAGGATGACATAGGTTCTTAATGGTAGATTAACTGCTGACCTACTTTAATAAGTGGTAAGTAGGTGATGCACCTACTTAGGAAATATGTGGACTGCATTTTAAAAGAAAAGGGCAACTAGGTGATGCAGCTACATAAAGAGCTTGTGGCAGAAATTAAGGGAGTGATGTACCTGCTTACTTAAAGTGAGGGACTAGATATTTCTACATATTTCTTAATGTAAAAACGTCCATAACAAACCCTTAAGAGAATGAAATTCATTTCATATATCTCTCACTTGTTCTACAACAATTTACTCCCAAAAAGAAACCCTAGAAGCTCCAAAGTGCTGGCCTGCAAGTTCACCATTAAAAATCTGAGAAAACCCTTTATTTTTCAAGAACAAGTTGGTGTAACATCTCCCATCTTAATAAATTCAAGAGGAGGAACTGATTCACCTTAAAGTAAGGCTACTGCCATATGTTAATTTTATTTAAAGTTTGGATTCGTAAGAATATGGTCTGCTGATTTAGTAATCCTTCATTATTCTCAAGATAATTTGGAAAAGACAACCTAAACCTTGAAGTTAGCAAGTGAGGTTGCTGTGCAACAAGGTGAGTTATTGAAATTTTCATCCCTCTTTTGTGCTTGAATCGATTAGGGGATTTGGTATTTGTTAATGAGCTGAGAATTGTTCCTTTTACATGGTGTGAGATTGGGGAATGTTCTGGTTGATTGTGCATGTTGGGACAGCCATGGAGGGGAGTCCCCTTTAACTAAATTGTTAGCCCATTTGAGCATTTTAAATGTAATGTTAGTTGAATGCTCAAGGGACAGTGCTCGAAAACCGTGAGTTCATATTGCTACTGCCACATTCTGATGTTTAGAGACTAATTTGTGTATAGTATCATAATGAGGCATGTGCAGAAGTCATGAGAACTTGTTTAAGGATAAAACGGTAAAGGGTGCAGTAACGTACCATCTAATTGGGCGTTGCATGAGCTTGCTGCCTGCAACCCCTTTGTATATTGTTTTGCATATGTTATAATGCCCGAGGAGTTTCAGGGGACCTTATTTGAAGGTCGTATTCTATATGACGTTATTAAAGGAGAATGGGTGGAATGCATTCTATCGGTTTGATAAGTATGAGTTTGCTGCCTGATTACTGTTTGCCAAGTTCAAGTAGCTCAATCTGTTGGTTAGCTACTAATATTAGTTGTGTTACTTATTTCATTGTAGATTAATAATCGGAAAGGAAGGAGGTTAATTCGTTGTACTATCTGAATGGTACAGCAAGGTATGTAAGGCTATTCGATTCTATATTCTTTGGCATGAACTATGCTTGTGTCACTACCAACAAGTGAGCTTCCTAAGTGCTCTTTCAAGTAAAAGATACATAGTGGCAGCGTACAATCCCAAACACATCTAACAATATTTTCCCTCTCCTTAGTGTGTCGAATTGCTTCAATATATGTGCATCTTTACTTTTCCATGTATTGATATGAGAAATGGGTAATTTCAGCAGTAGCTTTGTGATTCCTCCAGTCAATCAAATGATGTCCATTGTGTCATTTGAGCTCTTATGTAATTCATTAGTGTTACATTTCCATCTTGTGTTATTGTTACTGCCCTAAGTGCATATTCACATGTTTCCTACTACTGATCTGCAATTCTGATGCTCAAAAATAATTATGACCACCAAAATAACAATCTCAAAGATTAAAGAAACTATATGAAGCGGTATATGTGTAAGGGTGGCAGCCCAGGGGCAAAGCCTAGCGTGGGTCGATCCCAATTTGTGTATAAGGGTGGCAGCCTAGGGGCGGAAGCCTAGCATGGGTCGATCCCAAAGTTATATATTTGAGGACTGCATCTCAGGGGTTAAATTACCTAGCATGGGTCATCCTCTTTTACCACGGATCAGTTGGTTATTTGTATCACATGCTTTACAGAGATCGCAATGTAAAGAAAATTACAGAAAAGAATATCATGTACATGATCCCACAACAGCAACAAGGGTGGTCTTTAATCAGATATATGCATTTACATATTGATACTTGATTTTAATTGAGCTCTTGTTTACATATGTTATTGCCTTACATATTCAGTACATTCTTCGTACTGATGTCCCTCTCGGGGGATGCTGCATTTCATGCTGCAGCCACAGGTACTCCGGCTAGTAGACCTCCCCAGTAGGTGCACAGGACACTCAGCTGCTATTGGTGAGCTCCAAGTTGATTCGGGGCTTAATCGAGTCTTTGGTATCTATTTTGTTACCATATAGTAGTTAAGGGTAAGGCGGGGCCTTGTCCGACCTAAACTAAGGTTGTCTATCTTGTAGAGGCTTTGTAGACTAATGTATAAAGTTTGGTTGTGTCTTGTCTCTTAAACTAAGGTTGTCTATCAACGGCCAAGTGTTGTACATATGTTTTGGGCCTGTCTATGTCGGTCTTTTATCACTACATGGCATATAAGCTTGTCATAGCTTCATAGTTATCATAGTTAAATGTATGGTAAGTGCAGGTTGTAAGTTGGTTCTCCCGGGCCATTTAGACATCGGGTGCCCATCCGTCTTAATAAGATCTGAGGCGTGACAAAAGTGGTATCAGAGCAGGTCATCCTAGGGAGTCTACAAAGCCGTGTCTATGTAGAGTCTTGCTTATGGATGTGTTGTGCACCACATCTATAAACAGAAGGCTAAGGGTCATGTAGGAGTTGTTTCTGTTGTTTCATCTTCTAGATCGTGCGATATAGCCTTATTGTAGGTGGATTATATTTAACCTCTAAATTGTTTTATTATAGCAAAGATGCCGGTTACGAGAAGGAGTAAAAATACAGGCAAGCAAAAAGATGTGGCTGCCGGAGAAGGGACTAGCCAATCATTACCTAGACAAGCTGATCAAAGTGAGGCTCAAAATGAGTCTCTATCACAGACTTCCCCGACTCCTCCATCTCCAGATGATTTAAGGAGGGAAGCAGCTCCTCGAGAATCCCCTATTAATACTACTGAGCAAGATTTAAAGAATGCAGTCCAATTATTGACTCGTATAGTTGCTGGCCAAGGGCAAAGGCAAGAAGGTCCAATTGCAGGTACGAGTGGTGCAGATAGGGATACTAGTACGCGAATATGTGATTTTCTTAATTTGGACCCTCCATCATTCACCGGGTCAGATCCTAAAGAAGATCCGCAAGACTTTATTGATCAGATTCAACGAACTTTGGATGTTATGCATGTAAGTGGTAAAAAAGCAGTTAAGCTAGCAACATATAGACTCAGGGTATGGCTATATTGTGGTATGAAGCTTGGAAGCAATCAAGGGTTACAGATGCACCTTTAGCTAGTTGGAAAGAGTTCAAAAAGGCATTTCTTGACCATTATCTGCCATTAGAGATCCGAGAGGCCCGTGCTGATCACTTTTTAAATCTCCACCAAGGGAATATGAGCGTGAGGGAGTACAGTCTCAAGTTTAATTCTTTATCCAGGTATGCTCCTAATGTAGTGTTTACTATGGAGGATAGAGTTCATCGATATGTGGACATATTAGATTCATATTTGGTTAGAGATTGTACCATTGCTTCTTTGAATAAAGACATGGATATAGCGAGGATGCAAGCTTTTGCACAAAAGTTGGAGGATCAAAGGCAAAGAAGAAGGGCACAAGAGTCGGAAAGAGGGCAGTCCAAGAGGGCCAAATTTACGGGCAGTTTACCCAATCTCAAGGTGAGTTTAAGCCTCCATTTTCTAATAGACCGCCTAGGCCATCATTTTCCTACTCTACAACTAGTGCTCCACCCCGAGGGTCTAGGGGCGATCAGTTTGGGCAAAGAGGTGAAAGTCAAAGCTCAAGAACAGCGGGGCACCAAGAGTAGGAAATTATGAGCCAATCAAGACCTCCTCGACAACTTTGTATACAATGCGGGAGAAATCACCTAGGCACATGCATATTTGGGACAGATGCTTGTTTTTGGTGTGGTTCACCGGGACACATGATGAGAAATTGCCCTCAAAGGGGCATGGGTGGTATGGCACAACCTGCTGGATCGATTGCTGCATCGTCTTCATCAGTTCCTTCTTTAGGCAGGGGTACACAAATGCCTGCAGGTCGTGGTAGAGATGTTAGAGGGGCAGCTAGTTCTAGTGGAGTTCAGAATCGCACGTATGCCCTAGGAATCGACAAAATTTGAGGCTTCACCGGATGTGGTTATAGGTACATTATCCATCTTTTCACATTATATATGCATTAATTGATCCGGGGTCTACACTATCATATGGCACTCCATTGATTGCTGCAAAGTTCAAAAGAACACCAGAATTATTGGTTAAACCATTTGAAGTGTCTACATCGATTGGTGAATCTATTATAGTTAGAAGAGTCTATCGAAAGTGCATAGTAACTGTTTGTGGTCGTAAAACATTAGCTGACCTTGTTGAACTAGAAATGGTTGATTTTGATGTCATAATGGGAATGGATTGGTTAGCTTCTTGTTATGCTACAATAGAATGCCGAACTAAGATGGTGCATTTCCATTTTCCAAAAGAGGTAGTCTTGAATGGAAAGGTAATATTGGGGCGCCAAGAGGTAAGTTTATTTCTTATTTTAAGGCGAAGAAGATGATATCCAAAGGCTACATATGCTTTTAGTAAGAATAAGAAATATAGATGCAGATCCACCAACTCTTCAATCTGTTCCGGTGGTAAATGAATTTCCTGATGTATTTCCTGAAGATCTTCCAGGTTTGCCTCCAGAACGAGAAGTAGAGTTTGGTATTGATATATTTCCAGATACTCAACCTATCTCCATTCCTCCATATAAAATGGCCCCGCAGAATTACGGGAGTTAAAGGAACAATTAACTGATTTGTTAGAAAAAGGATTCATAAGGCCTAGTATGTCCCATTGGGGAGCACCAGTTTTATTTGTATGCAAGAAAATGGCTCATTGAAGAATGTGTATTGATTACCGACAGTTGAATAAGGTAACGATTAAGAACAAATATCCCCTTCCCAAGAATTGATGATTTGTTTGATCAGTTATAGGGTGCTAAGTGCTTTTCAAAAATTGACTTGAGGTCGGGTTATCACCAAGTGAGGGTCAGAGATCAAGATATACCCAAGACGGCTTTTAGAACACGGTATGGTCATTTCGAGTTTTTAGTTTGTCATTCGGGCTAACAAATGCACCAGCAGCTTTTATGGATTTGATGAATAGGGTGTTCAAGCCATTTTTGGATGTGTTCGTGATAGTATTTATAGATGACATTATGGTGTATTCAAGATCTAAGAGGACCATGCTAATCACTTGCGGTAGGTGTTACAGATTCTTCGTGATCGAAAGTTGTACGCAAAGTTCTCTAAATGAGAGTTTTTGGTTAAGATCTGTGGCATTCTTGGGTCATATTGTATCTGATGAAGGAGTAAGGGTTGATACCCAAAAGATAGAAGCTGTGAAGAACTGGCAAGACCTACAACACCTACGGAGGTTCATAGTTTCCTTGGGCTGGCAGGTTATTATAGAAGGTTTGTTGAAGGATTTGCTTCTATTTCCGCACCATTACCAAAACTATCACAAAAAAGAAGTCAAGTTCCAGTGGAACGATGCATGTGAAAGAAGCTTCCAAGAACTGAAGAATAAATTGACTTCTACACCTGTATTGGTACTTCCAGAAGGCACGGAAGGGTACGTAGTGTATTGTGATGCATCGGGAGTGGGCTTAGGATGTGTGTTGATGCAGCATGGTAAGGTGATAGCTTATGCCCCAAAGGCAGTTGCGGTCACATGAGAAAAACTATCCAACCCATGATCTAGAGCTAGCAGCAGTTGTGTTTGCTTTGAAGATATGGTGCCACTACTTGTATGGTGTTCACGTTGATATATTTGATCAAAGAGTTTGCAATACATCTTTAAGCAAAAGGATCTGAATTTGAGGCAACGAAGGTGGCTTGAGTTATTAAAAGATTATGACATTGATATTTGTATCATCCGGGAAGGCAAATGTTGTAGTTGATGCTTTAAGTCGTAAAATGATGGCAAGCACTTATGAGCAGTCCATAGGAAGGCAACAAATAACTAAAGATCTACGTCAATTAGCTAGCTTGGGGGTACGCCTTCTTAAATCTCCAGATGAAGGAGTTATTATGCAAAATGCTGCAGAATCCTTATTTGTAGCGGAGGTGAAAGAGAAGCAGTACACGGATCCTATCCTATTACAGCTTAAGGAGAATGTACAACAAGGTATGACAAAGGCATTTGAGCTTACAGAAGAGGGAGTACTCAATGCCAAAACGGATTGTGTGTACCTAACATAGATGGACTAAGAAGGAGAATTATGACGGAAGCACATCATTCAAGATATTCTGTCCATCCGGGATCAACAAAAATGTATCATGACTTGAAAGAAGTATATTGGTGGGGTGACATGAAGAAGAGCATTGCAGAATTTGTAGCTCAATGTCCAAATTGTCAACAAGTTAAAGTAGAGCACCAGAAGCCTGGAGGTTATATGCAGCGTATAGAACTTCCAGTTTGGAAGTGGGGATATGATTAATATGGATTTTGTCACTGGTTTGCCTCGCTCATTTTGGAAGTTTGATTCCATATGGGTGATTGTTGATAGACTCACCAAAGCAGCGCACTTCTTACCGGTCAAGACTACTTATACAGTTGAAGAGTATACAAAGTTGTATATTAAAGAGATAGTTCGGCTACATGGAGTGTCAATCTCTATTATATCTGATATAGGAGCTCAATTCACCGCGAACTTTTGGAAGTCATTTCAGAAGAGTTTTGGAACGCAAGTGAATTTAAGCACAGCCTTTCACCCTCAAACGGATGATCAGGCAGAACGTACAATCCAAACACTTGAGGATATGTTGCGAGCTTGTATATTAGACTTCAAAGGTAGTTAGGATGATTATTTGCCGCTTATTGAGTTTGCTTTCAACAACAGTTACGATTCAAGTATCAGAATGGCACCTTATGAAGCGTTATATGGGAGAAAGTGAATGTCACCGATCGGATGGTTTGAAGCGGGCGAAACTGCCTTATTTGGGCCAGATCTTGTTCATCAAGCTATGGAAAAAGTTAAGGTGATACAACAACGATTAGCAACAGCTCAAAGCCGACATAAATCATATGCAGATAATAGAAGGAGAGGACTTGAATTTTTCATAGGAGATTGGGTATTTTTGAAGGTATCCCCAATGAAAGGGGTAATGAGATTTGGTAAAAAGGGAAAGCTGAGTCCACGCTATATAGGGCCATATAAAATTATTCGAAGAGTTGGTCAAGTCGCGTATGAGTTAGAGCTACCTCAAGAGCTCTCAACAGTCCATCCAGTATTTCATGTCTCAATGCTTCGAAAATGCATAGGCGACCCATCTCGTATCACTCCTACGGAAGATGTACACGTTACAGAAGATCTCACTTACGAAGAAGTACCCATCGCAATTTTGGATCGACAAGTTAAGAAACTAAGAAATAAAGAAGTAGCTTCTGTAAAAGTACTATGGAGAAACCAACGAGTTGAAGAAGTTACATGGGAGGCGGAAGAAGCAATGAAGTCCAAATATCCTCATTTATTTCAATCCGAGGAGAAGGGTCAAAGTGCTGAGTTGAGACAGTAACAAGTAAGTATAAGTCTGTGCGTATTATGTGGCTAACAGTAGAATTCAACATAGGCTTGATTGAACTTGATTGGAGCTGAATAATTAGGCAAACATTCGAGGATGAATGTTCCTAAGGAGGGGAGGATGTAACGTCCCATATTTTGCATATACTTGTTCTATGTGAGTAGTGAGGGTTTGAAATAGGTTTGACAATAGTCGAAAGAGGTTTGAGGCTAAATAGAGTAAGTAAAGTATAATTTGTCATAGTAATCAACCTACTTGCTTAAGCCTACTGATTCGGATGTCTTACGTAATTAAGTTACTTACGTACATGTGTAGCTTACGTAGAAAGGATGACATAGGTTCTTAATGATAGATTAACTGCTGAACTACTTAAATAAGTGGTAAGTAGGTAATGCACCTACTTAGGAAATATGTGGACTGCATTTTAAAAGAAAAGGGCAACTAGGTGATGCAGCTACTTAAAGAACTTGTGGCAGAAATTAAGGGAGTGATGTACCTGCTTACTTAAAGTGAGGGACTAGATATTTCTACATTTTCTTAATGTAAAAACGTCCATAAAGGACCCTTAAGAGAATGAAATTCATTTCATATATCTCTCACTTGTTCTACAGCAATTTACTCCCAAAAAGAAACCCTAGAAGCTCCAAAGTGCTGGCCTGCAAGTTCACCATTAAAAATCTGAGAAAACCCTTTATTTTTCAAGTACAAGTTGGTGTAACATCTCCCATCTTAAGAAATTCAAGAGGAGGAACTGATTTCACCTTAAGGTAAGGCTACTGCCATATGTTAATTTTTTTTTAAAGTTTGGATTCGTAAGAATATGGTCTGCTGATTTAGTAATCCTTCATTATTCTCAAGATAATTTGGAAAAGACAACCTAAACCTTGAAGTTAGCAAGTGAGGTTGCTGTCCAACAAGGTGAGTTACTGAAATTTTCATCCCTCTTTTGTGCTTGAATCGGTTAGGGGATTTGGTATGTGTTAATGAGCTAGAATTGTTCCTTTTACATGGTGTGAGATTGGGGAATGTTCTGGTTGATTGTGCATGTTGGGACAGCCATGGAGGGGAGTCCCCTTTAACTCAATTGTTAGCCCATTTGAGCATTTTAAATGTAATGTTAGTTGGATGCTCAAGGGACAGTGGTCAGAAACCGTGAGTTCATATTGCTACTGCCACATTCTGATGTTTAGAGACTGATTTGTGTATAGTAACATAAGGAGGCATGTGCAGAAGTCATGAGAACTTGTTAAAGGATAAAACGGTAAAGGGTGCAGTAACGTACCATCTAATTGGGCGTTGCATGAGCTTGCTGCCTGCAACCCCTTTGTATACTGTTTTGCATATGTTATAAAGCCCGAGGAGTTTCAGGGGACCTTATTAGAAGGTGTATTGTATATGACGTTATTAAAAGAGAAGGGGTGGAATGCATACCATCGGTTTGATAAGTATGAGTTTGCTGCCTGATTACTGTTTGCCAAGTTCAAGTAGCCCAATCTGTTGGTTAGCTACTAATATTAGTTGTGTTACTTATTTCATTGTAGATTAATAATCGGAAAGGAAGGAGGTTAATTCGTTGTACTATCTGAGTGGTACAGCAAGGTATGTAAGGCTATTCGATTCTATATTCTTTGGCATGAACTCTGCTTGTGTCACTACCAACAAGTGAGCTTCCTAAGTGCTCTTTCAAGTAAAAGACACATAGTGGCAGCGTACAATCCCAAACACAGCTAACAATATTTCCCCTCTCCTTAGTGTGTCGAATTGCTTCAATATATGTGCATCTTTACTTTTCCATATTGGTATGAGAAAAGGGTAATTTCAGCAGTAGCTTTGTGATTCCTCCTGTCAATCAAATGAGGTCCATTGTGTCATTTGAGCTCTTATGTAATTCATTAGTGTTACATTTCCATCTTGTGTTATTGTTACTGCCCTAAGTGCATATTCACATGTTTCCTACTACTGATCCACAGTTCTGATGCTCAAAAATAATTATGACCACCAAAATAACAATCTCAAAGATTAAAGAAACTATATGAAGCGGTATATGTGTAAGGGTGGCAGCCCAGGGGCAAAAGCCTAGCATGGGTCGATCCCAATTTGTGTATAAGGGTGGCAGCCTAGGGGCGAAAGCCTAGCATGGGTCGATCCCAAAGTTATATATTTGAGGACAGCATCTCAGGGGTTAAAATGCCTAGCATGGGTCATCCTCTTTACCACTGATCAGTTGGTTATTTGTATCACATGCTTTACATAGATCGCAATGTAAAGAAAATTACAAAAAAGAATATAATGTACATGATCCCACAACAGCAACAAGGGTGGTCTTTAATCTGATCTATGCATTTCATATTGATACTTGATTTCAATTGAGCTCTTGTTTACATATGTTATTGCCTTACATATTCAGTACATTCTTCGTACTGACGTCCCTCTCGGGGACGCTGCATTTCATGCTGCAGCACAGGTACTCCAGCTAGTAGACCTCCCCAGTAAGAGCACAGGACACTCAGCTGCTATTGGTGAGCTCCAAGTTGATTCGGGGCTTAATCGAGTCTTTGGCATCTATTTGTTACCGTATAGTACTTAAGGGTAAGGCGGGGCCTTGTCCCGACTAAACTAAGGTTGTCTATCTTGTAGAGGCTTTGTAGACTAATGTATAAAGTTTGGTTGTGTATTGTCTCTTAACAATTGTGGCCTCAATGGCCAAGTGTTGTACATAAGTTTTGGGCCTATCTATGTCGGTCTTTTATCACTACAGGGCATATAAGCTTTCATAGCTTCATAGTTATCATAGTTAAATGTATGGTAAGTGCAGGTTTAAGTTGGTTCTCCCGGGCCATTTAGACATCGGGTGCCTATCCGTCTTAATCAGATCTGAGGCGTGACACTAGGGGTACCCTAGATGTAACATGGAGTATAAAACCCCGAAGGACTCCATACAAGCCACTTAGTCCTCATAACATAAAGTAGTAGAACAATAAAGAGTAGAACAACATTTAAGTCCAAATGAGCTTTATAGAAAATGGAATTCTAACTCATGTCTCAACATAGCCATTTATTACAATTGAATGAAAAGTAGGCCAAGCCCATACATCAAGTTCAAAAAGGAAATACGAAAGTGAAACTACATTAAGGAAAGTCCGTTCTCAAACCATGAGGACTCACCAAGCTTGGAAAGAGATCAAAGTCCAAGCTCTAGCCATTAGAATGGAAACCTTACCTATCAGACCCTACATTTGGGAGACTGTAGGCAAGAGTAAGCGTTAGTACAAAAATGCACTAAGTATGATAGTTATTCATAAAACCATTTAAAACATGTTAAGAAGTACATTTCGTTTCATGGCATGCAATTCACCAATTAAGCATGATATAAGAGGGTTAGAAAACATAAGTCATAACATCATGGGCAATGCAAGCTAAATCATCCTTAAGCCTTTGAACACATATGAGATACTTTTTTAAGTAACCTTAGTTCATTAGTCATCTTGTTGTGGGAAAATTAGCCTTAACCGACATAGATACAATGTGAGCTAAAACATGATCAGCCGGTGTCTCCACACCGAAAAGGGTTGTTCTACTTGCCTAAGGTAGAACCATGAACTTCTCTCTTAAGTTGATCCACTAGAGAATCAACCTATGGGGCACATAGTTATAGGATAAGGAGATTGCTACTAGAAACCCGACCTCTACTAATAGGAGAACTTCCATCTCATGAGGCTTTTTCTAGAAACTCGAACTCTACTGACGGGAGAGCTTATATCTCAATGTCAATATTTACTCTTTGCTAAGCATAATTCCCATGGAATAGTATTTTCTTACTTATTCTCATTATCCATGGAAAGACATGGCATATTGTCAATCCAAGTTAGTTCATTAGGATAGTTCTTATTCATTGATTCAATTAAGTGAGAATATCCTTTCAACCTAAGAATCCTTTCTATGTGAGAAAACCTTTCACATCACGGTTTTAAGTGTTTTATGAGAATAACCTTTCAACAACACAACAACAACAACAGCATTGGTACTTTACTCTCAAAGCACCCTTAAAGCATTTACATAGGTTTATAAGATCATGCATAAACTCATAATTTGCCCTTTCAAGGTTCAAAGCGGTTTCAATCACCAAATCTAGAGTTCTAGCATTATATAGGGATTTTTATCATAATTTCATATAATTATATTACTTCATACTTTAGATCATAAAGTCATCTTTCATAATCAAAAACCCAAATCTATGAGATCACAATTTGGAAAATATGGGGGTTTGCATGGGTTCATATGGAAAAAATCCTATAATCATTGTAAATCATCAATTCATTCATATTTAAATATAATTCAATCATTAAGATCATTAATAAAAAGAATCCATTGTAACGACTCGCAAAACAATAAGTTAAAATAGAGCCTAAACGTGGGGGTTAACATCAATAGTTAAGGGCAAGGGCTAAGGTTTTGGGTGTAGGCCATGGTTTGGGAACCTAGGCTACCTAAAACTAGGCTTAGCTATTGCCTACCTAGACCACGAGGGTCTTCACGACCCATGGTGGTCACCACGAGCCGTGGTGCCACCCGTGGTGGCTAGGCAGTAAGCCCTAGAATGGTGCCTAGTTAAGGCTCTCCTTCACGAGCCACTTCACGACTCATGGTCATGAACACGGGCCATGGGAAAGCTCATGGGATTGCCTTAGCTTAAAGAGGGTTGTGTCTTGTTAATGAGGCTACTGCCTCAAAGACCAAGGGCACCACCACGATCCATGGTTCCCTAGACGGTCCGTCAAAGTGGACGTGAAAACCACTTAGGCTCATGAGAGGCAAGGTAACTTTGCCTAGCTACTCCCTCAAGATCACGACTCGTTGTTTTGACCACGGATCGTGGGAGGTGTTGTGGTCCTCCTTAGGCCCTTGAGGGCTTGTTAAGGTTGAGAGGCACACTTCCTAAGGGACCACGGGCACCACCACGAGCCGTGCTGCCCCTCACGAGGGCGTGGTCCCTAACGAGGCTGCCCAAATTAAGGGTGTTTGAGTAATTTTGTCTTATTTAATTATTAAGTGGGGATGATTTTAAATGGTTTATTTCACTAGTATATATAGTTTTATGTCCTAAAATAAGTCATTAACTCCTTATTTCTCTAAAACCCAAAAGAAGTTCTTCCTTTCAAAAATTCTCTCTCTAAACTCAAAGAAGAAAAAGGAAGCCATTGAAGCTAGGGCTGGTGAATTCCAAGGTGTTTCTTCTTCAATTTTCGTGGGGAATCTATAGCAAGGTATGGCAGTCTTGATACTTTTCTAACGTTTCATTAAAGGAGCCAATTCAATGGTGATTTCAAGTTATGAAAAACCTAGGGTTTTACTCAATCTCATGGGTTCTTTCATCAAACATTTTCAAATGGTTTCTAATGAAAAAATTTTATTGTAGTGTTTAATTAATGATTTATGATGAAAATACTCTATGAACCCATGATTTCTCTCAATTCCTAAAGTGTACCCTTATGAAGTAGGTTTGATGATTATGAAAGCTTATGAATGGAATTTGTCTAAATTGCTTTAGGTTATTGAATTATATCATTATCTAAGCTTTAAATATGGTAAATTGTTGGTGAGTTGATGATTTGTGATCATGGCCTTGAAAAGGAAAGTTATGACCTAATTACATGTTGAAGTAGAATTGTGCTAGAGATGTTGATCCACTTGTAAGGTGGAGGTATTTAATTAGTATGTATGATTATGATGTGAAGGATATGCATGTGATATCAATTATAGAATGATGATCATGTATACAATGTAATTTTGTTATTGTTGACAGTATATTCTCAATTGACACTTATGAATGATGATGATAAAATGTGAAGGGTTTCTATAATGTATTGTTGTATCTTGAATTGGTAGGCTTGGACATCCTTTTCTTGTATAATGAATGTGTCTTGACTTGATGAATATGAATTGACAGGATAAGGCATTCCTTTCATATTTGAGTAATGAATGTGTCTTGACCTGATGGACATGAATTGATAGGCTTAATGCATTCCTTTCATAAATGATCTAATGTAATGAAGACTCTAGAATCGATAGGCTAATGGCATTCCTTTCTTATTGAGTCAATGTACCATGAATCAGTAGGCTTACGACATTCCTTTCATGAGTATTTTCATGTAATGAGGAACCATGAATCGATAGGCTTATGGCATTGCTTTCATGAGGACTCTAGATCTATCCTTGAATGAATCATGGATCGATAGGCTTATAGCTTTCCTTTCATGGGTAATGATGTACCTTGGTTCGATAGGCCTATGGCATTCCTCCCTAGTACACTAATGTAATGTGAATAAAATAATCTATGGGAATGTAGGCTAACCACCGAGTGGATATTGTTAGATGGAAACTCTCTCAATGTAGGCTAACCACCGAGTGGACATTTATGTCTCTTATATGCCTTATTGTATAACGATGGAAAGGATGAATGGTAAGTGCACTTTTGGTGACCTTAAGGTGGTACCTTAGTGTGGGTGGTGGTATGGGACGCTATCCATACATTGTACAAGGTATAGCTTGACGGTTACTTGAGGTGAAGGCTTAAAGGTTTATATGTTGATTATGTTCTAATGTGAAAATATGACTTGTATGTTGGTTATGACTTATATTATGCCACTTTTATCAATGTTCATAATGTTTTACCACAATGGCATATATCATGACTTTCAAATAAAAATGTATGTTTTAAGCATGTTTTTGCATGGCTATCATACTTAGTACTTAATTGTGCTAACCCATATTTTCTCTTATTTTTACTACAAGTGTAGGTTTCGGCAAGTGAATTGACTCTCCATAGTTGAAGCTTGGATTAGAGTTCTTTGAAGACATCTTTTGGTATGTCCTCATAGATCAAGGAAAAGGACTTTTTAATGTTTCTAGTTCCTTCATGTAATAGAATATTTTAGATTTCTATTGTAAAGGGTCGTGTCCCTACTCTTGTTTAAAAAATTTTCTAAGATGGTCATGTGAGATATAGACTTCCGCTTGCTTTAAATGAGTACTTTTGATTGTTGGATTTATAAAGAAAGTTTTAAATTCCGCACTATTTCTATATATCGAATGTTATGAATGCTAAGAGGATTGTATGAGACCCTTTCGGGGTCAAGTACATCGTGTTGCATCCGGGGTCTAGATTCGGGTCATGACAAACTTGGTATCAGACCACAAGATTTCGAAAATGGTTTTTAGGGTTGATGTCTCACAAGCCACGTCTAGTAGAGTCTTGTTCATCGGTTTGAGTCACGACACATCTATGAGAGAGAGGCTATAGGATGTTAGAAAGTTACACTTCTTTCATTATTCTTGAAGTCGTGCCTTAGAGTTTAGCTCTATAAGTGTCCTTTTCCTAATCCTTCTCTTGTGTTTATAGGATATGAATACAGGAAGGATGTCCGCAAGGAGAGTGGAAGAGGAGAATGTGAATGAGGGAATTCCTCCCTAAGATCCCAAATGTCCTCAAGGTGGCCAAGTTCCTTAAGACAACCAAGTTCTGGTGGATCCCCGACCATGACCAATGAAGAGATTAGGTCATCTTTTCTAACCTTAGCCCAAGCCATGACTCAAGTTAATCGGGATGTGGGGCCTAGGGTGAAGGCTAATGAGAGTACCATGGCCTCAAGGTTGAGAGACTTTGTGAGGATGAGTCTTCCTATATTTCTTGGCTGTAATGTGAGAAAGGATCCCCAAGAATTCTTGGAAGAGGTATATAAGATAGTCAACGCTATGGGGGTATCTTCTAGGGAGAAAGCGGAGTTGGCTTCCTATCAATTGAAAGATGTTGCCCAAGTGTGGTTCACTCAATGGAAAAACAATAGGCCTTTAGAAGTGGGTCCTATAGAATAGGAGGAATTTAAGGAGCATTCCTTGGTAGGTACTTTCCCCACGAGAAGAGGGAGTGTAAGGTTGAGGAGTTTATCAATCTTAAGCAAGGTAGCATGAGTGTGGATAAGTACTCCTTAAAATTTACTCTATTGTCTAAGTATGCTCCATCCTTGATGTCTAACCCTAGGGATGAGATGATTAGGTATGCGACGGGTATATCAGACCTAGTTGAGGAAGAGTGATGTAAGGAGATGCTCCATAATGATATGGATATTTCTAGGCTTATGGTGTATGCTCAATCTATTGAGGATTCCAAGCTTAAGAGGAAGAGTAGGGAGTTGAAGAGGGATAGATCCGATGAGAAAGGTCAACCTAGGTTCAAGAAGAGAGATCCTAACCAAGATTCTTCTAGTGCTCCTAAGGTTAATGAGGAGAAAGGTGGTGGACCTCCATTTCTAAACCTCTTTGCACCACTTGTGGGAAGAGGCACCATGGGAAGTGCCTAGCCGGTACTAGTGGGTTCTATGGTTGTGGAAAGCATGATCACCAATTGAGAAATTGTCCTACTCTTACGGCTAGAGGAAGGGAGGCCAAACAAGCTTCTTATGTTGGCCCGGATCCTAATGCGCCAAAGAAAACCGTTTCTACGCACTTCAAGCCAAAGAGGGCAAAGGAGCAAATCCGGATGAAGGTACCGGTAAGTTGATAGTTCCTGATGTTTGTCTTAGAATAGGTTTTTCTCTTAAGTGGGGGATAGTATGTTGAGTAGTAAGGTTGTTGAGAGTTCTGATATCCTTATCTCTTTCATTCTATTCCTACTTAAGCTTGAGACCAAGAGTTACATGTAGCTTGTTTCATTTTTTGCTCTTATATGTCGGGGTGGCATATTTCTTCCAACAACTTTCACTCTAGCCATTTCTGCAAAGCTTTGAGAAAAAGTTAGAAATTTTCATACAAAAGCATGGTAGTTTGGTTGCAGAGTCACTTCGCCGAACCAATCGACGAAATGCACAACCACTCAGCGATTTGCCAAGTACAATGCACAGAAGATATAATGGTGCAGATTAAAGGGCGAACAATAAGACTTTCGGCGAGTCGCCGAGTGCTTTTGGTGACCTCATGCTTCTCATCGAAAGTTACAAAAGCCACAACAAATAAAGCATGATAATAAGGGCGAGATAGGATGCTTGGGCGAACCGCTGAGTTGTTCGACGAGCCCGCCACGGCTCGCTGAATGACCCAACGTGCCTCCTTGTTACCCACTTTCCCAAATTCAACCATGCGGCCCCCGAAAACACAATTAAGGTGCACAACTCAAATTAGGCTTAGACCTAGTGACAATCATGCTAAACCCACAAATTTTAAGTCTGTTTAAAAACGCAACCTTCAGGAATTAACCATTTAACTTAGTACAAGAAAAATTTGCAGATCTAATAGGCAGACAAATATTCTAATCCTACCATAGAAACCCAGCATAAATCAACAGGGTAATATCATTGCATTAAGTCCAAAATCAATAGAAAGAACTAAGAGTTTGGGAACCAACCTTTCGTGCTGACTAAAATGTAGTTGAGTCGCTAGACAGCAATGTAATCCAACTTCCAAACAAACAAAATCAACAACTAAAATACTCTAAAAGTGTAGGGATATTGAAAATAGAATGCAAGTGTAAGTTTGGGCAGATAAAAAGTGAGGGAAAGTGAATGAAGTTGAAACTTTTAAACCTTTAGCTTGTAGAAGCTGTCCATTTCTCGCCCACTCGGTGACATTAGTTCCAATCGCCGAACCTCTTGGCGATTCACTGAGTGAACACTCGATTCGTCGAGTTTCACAGGATCTTCGGTCATCGTGAAGGTCCAAATGACGGTTTCCATCGTTACCGCCGACATAGTCGGCGTTTCGCCAATAGTCTCCAAATCTCACAGAGTTTTACATACTCTAATGTTGACGTTGTCTTGAGTCAAATGGAAAACAAGGTCGGATTCACTGACACCTTCGGTGACTCACCGACTAGATCTATTGCTTACTATCCATCACTTTTTCAAACACTTCTTATACTTTAACCTGTACAAACAACACGCCATTACTTTATCAAAGCAGCATAAAGCAATAAATGGATTTTGGGTTGCCTTCCAAACAGCGCCTTAGTTAACGACGCGGCACGACGCAGCAGCACCTTCAGGCATCTTCCAAATACACCACTTCAACAAAAGAAATCTCTTGACAATCCCCAAAGTATAATTTCAGTTGTTGACCGTTCACTTTAAATGGAGGTCCTTCCTGATCTTCAACTTCTATGGCGCCATTGGTGAACACTCGTGTTACCCTAAAAGGTAGACCATTTGGATTTGAGCTTTCCAGGAAAGAGTCTAAGTCGAGAGTTGTATAACAAAACCCAATCTCCCACCTTGAAGTCCCGCTTGAGTATCCGAGCGTCATTCCACTTCTTCATCTTCTCTTTTTTGATGGCTGAACTTTCATATGATCTTAGTCTAAATTCATTCAGTTCGTTCAACTGCTCTACCCACTTCTTTGATGTTTTTGACCAATCCAAATTTAAATCTTTCAATCAATGCTTTGTGTTCTAACTCGACGGGCAAATGACAAACCTTACCATAAACCAACTGATATGGGGACATACCGATAGGTGTTTTGTAAGCAGTCTGATATGCCTATAGTGCATCATCGAGTTTCCTAGACCAGTCAGTTCTGTTGACATTTACTATATTACCAAGATGCTTTTGATTTCCCGATTTGACACTTCGACTTGGCCACTTGTTTGGGGATGATATGGGGTTGCTACTTTGTGTTTCACCCCATATTTAGTCAGTGCCATTGAAAACCACTTATTCCAAAAGCGGGAACCCCCATCACTAATGATTGCTCTCGGAGTGCCAAATCTTGCGAAGATATAGCATTTCAGAAATTGGACAACGTTTTTTCCTTTGTTGTTTGGAAGTGCGATGGCCTCCACCCATTTGGAAAGATAATCTACAGCCACCAAGATATATTTATTTCCAAATGAGCTCACAAATGGGCCCATGAAATCTATCCCCCATACATCGAATAGCTCGACCTCTAAAATAGGAGTGAGAGGTAATTTGTGTCTTCTAGACACTCCGCCTTGCTGCTGACATTGAGGGCATTTCTTCGCAAACTCATGTGCACCTTTGTAGAAGGACGGCCAGTAGTATCCACTCTGGAGAACTTTAGTAGCGGTACAAATACCACCATGGTGATCTCTCACTGGAAATGTATGGCAAGCGTGGAGAATTTGTAATGCTTCTTCTTTCGGCACACACCTCCTAATGACATTGTCATCACACTCTCGAAACAAGTATGGTTCATCCCAAAAGTACTTTTTAATATCGAACATGAACCTCTTCTGTTGGTAAAAAGTCAGCTCATCCGGCATCAACCCACACACAATGTAATTCGCAAAATCTGCATACCATGGCGTAGGTTTGAGAGTTATTGCAAACACATGTTCGTCGTGGAAGGAGTCGTCTATGTTGACCTCATGCTCAGCATTTGCCCTTACCTCCAACCTTGATAAGTGATCAGCTAGTTGATTTTTGCATCCTTTTCGATCTTTTACCTCAAAATCAAATTCTTGTAGTAGTAGCACCCACCTTATGTATGATTACTTTGGTCCTAGCAAGTATGCCTGGAACTTTTCAAATGCATAGACTACCGCAAGTAACTCTTGTTCAGTGGCCGTATAATTTTGTTGGGCACTATTAAGAGTCTTGTTTGCGTAGTAAATTGGGTGAAGTAGTTTGTTGCACTTTTGCCCCAACACGACTCCCAATGCTATAACGCAAGCATCACACATTAATTCAAAAGATTCGAACCAATTAGGGTTGATGATAATCGAGATGGATACTAGTTTCTCTTTCAACATTGAAATGCAGCCATACTAGCATCATTAAAATAGAATTTCACTTCATTCTCTAAGAGTTTGCATAATGGATGTGCAATCTTTGAGAAGTATTTGAGGACCCTTCGGTAGAACCATGCATGCCCCAAGAAACTGTGAACACCCTTCACTGAAATCGGCGGGGGTAATTTCTCAATGACCTCAATTTTTGTCTTGTCAACTTCCAGCCCCTTTTGCGACACCTTTTGCCCAAGAAAGATACATTATTTCACCATAAAGTGACATTTCTCCCAATTCAGAACCAGATTTGTTTCCACGCATCTTTAGAGTACCTACCCTAGGTGTGTCAAGCATTCTTCAAACGTGTCCCCTACAACTGAGAAGTCGTCCATGAATACCTCCATAGAGTCTTCGACCATATCCGCAAAAATAGACAACATGCAACGCTAAAACGTTGTTGGGGCATTACATAGCCCGAATGGCATCCTTTTGAATGTAAATGTTCCATAAGGGCAAGTAAAAGTGGTTTTCTCTTGGTCTTCCGGCGCAATAGAGATTTGATTGTAATCGTAGTACCCATCCTAAAAACAATACCACCCTCTTTCTGATAACCAGTCAAGCATCTGATCCATAAAAGGCATTGGAAAATGGTCTTTATCGTTCCATAAGTTAAGCTTTCGATAGTCCATGCATACTCTCGAACCAGTAACTGGTCTTGTCGGCACAAGTTCTCCTTTTGCATTTGGGACTACGGTTATACCTCTTTTTTTGGTACACATTGTACCGGACTTATCCACTTACTATCTGCAATAGGGTACATCACTCCGCATCTAACAACTTGATGATCTCCTTTTTCACCACTTCTTGCATTGGAGGGTTCAATCTCCGTTGATGCTCCACACTAGGTTTACATACACTGTCGAGCTGAATCTTGTGAGTGCAGATGCCAGGAGGAATTCCTAATATATTCGCTATTGTCCATCCAATAGCTTTTATATGCTTCCGCAGTACTTCAATGAGCAATTTCACCTGCTTCTCAAGCAAATTGGCTGCGATAATTACTAGTAAAGTATTATTGGCTCCTAAGAAGGCATATTTCAGATGAGAGGGTAGTGCTTTTAACTCTAGATTCGGTGGTTCTTCTGTTGATGGCTTTGCAGGAGAGTTTCTCTGTTTTCAGGTCGATATCCAACTTGATTGGATTCCATGAATATACTCCTAACCCCAATAAGGCAGCTACCATTCATCATAACCTTGAACTTTGGATTCATCATTATTGGCAAGTACAGATTCAAGTGGTTCATTTTCTTACATTAAATGGCTCACACTTGCCACTGCCTCATCTATAACATCCTCTATAGACACCACATGGATATTACTTGGTTGCTTCATGGATTTACAGATATTGAAGGTCACCTCATCATCGTTCACACGAAACTTCAATTTTCCACTTTTGACATCCACTAATGCTTTCCCGGTAGCTTAAAATGGCATTCCCAAAATAATGGGATTTCAGCATCGATCTCACAATCTAGAATCACAAAATCAGCCAGAAAGATGAATCGATCCACTTCACCAATATGTCATAAAGTATCCCCACTAGGTGCTTGACTGATTGATCAGCCATGAGGAGCCTTATTGTGGTTGCCTTTGGTTCACCCAAACCAAGTTGCTTGTAGATTGCATAGGGCATCAAGTTAATGTTTGCTCCTAAATCGCACAAAGCTTTAGCAAATTGGAGCATGCCAATTGTGCACGAGATTGTGAATGCCCCAGGATCTTCTCTCTTAGTGATTGACTCATTTGTCATAATTGCACTGTAACTATGAGGCACCTCAATCGTTTCATAGTCCAAGATCTTTTTCTTTGTAACCAGCTCTTTCATGAATTTGGTGTATCCCAGCATTTCCAACAATGCTTCTACCGGAGGAAGGTTAATTGATAAGTTCTAGAATAATGACAAAAAATTTTGAACTTCTTATCTTCATTCTTCTTTTTCAAACGTTTGGGAAATGGTGGAGGTATCTTGGGTAAAGGGTGCATGACTTTTGGAACTTGCACTTGTTGCTCCGCTTCCTCCTGTGGGTTTTTTGTATGGTTTTTCGATAGGTACTTTTGTTCTTCCACACCTTGACTTTGTTCATGCTTTTGAGGATCCTCATATTCCATCACATTTCCTATTGCCACCTTACTGCTACGGGTAATTACATCCAGCTCTCTTTCAATATATTCCATCGGTGTTTAGGACGTTAATTGAGTTGATAACATACTCAACCTACCTTCAAGCATTTTGATGGCATCAGCATGAGAGTTCACTTTACTGTTCAATGATGAAAAGTCATCTTTCATCCCTTTTAGCAAATCATCAGAGCCCTCAAATTTATCGAGTATGCGCGACAATAAGTCATTTACCCGAGGACTACTTGCACTCCTTTAGATTTTGGGATTTCACTCAAGTGAGTATGGTCCTCCTCATGATCATCCTGCTCAGCCCAATCTTGCTAATATCTCCTTGGTTCTTCACCCCTATAATAGTTCCAACCTTGATTTCTTTCCCGCTCTTGATAGTGTGGGTGGAAACCCTCCTCATTTCTTTCTGGAGTTCCAACCTTTATTCTCCCTCAGTCTTGAGTAACTGGAAGAAGAACCCTCCTCAACTCGAAACACCCCATGTTTCCCTTCATATGTTCTTGTAGAATTTCCATTTGAGACAACATCTTTTTGATGTTTTCGTCCGTTTCTCTTTCCTTATCAATTTGTTCTTACGTTAATCGGAAGCACAATGGGGAAACTTGATCATCCTTGGTGTACCATGCCTGGTTTACTTTAGTCATACCATCTAGGAGAAATGAGGCTACTTCAAATGATTGTAACATTATTCCTCCTTGTACCAATTGATCAGCTATCGCTTTATTAACCGAATCCAGACTACGGTAAAAGTATTGGAGTAGCAATTCACCTGGTAGTCCATGTGTTGAGCACTTACGCAAAAATCTCTTGAACCTTGTCTATGATTCGTGAAGTGGTTCTCCTTCCTTTGCTTGAAATTTTGTATGTCGTCTCTCAGTTTCATGACTCTTGATGGAGGGAAGAATCTTTTGTTAAATTCCATAACCAGCTCCTCCCATGATTTGATGGAGATTGTTTGAAAGCTCAACCAACCATTTAGTAGCTTCCCCGGTCAATGATAATGGAAATACGAAGTCGTATGGATTCTTGAGATAGATTCTTGAATGATAAAGGGGTGCACACTTCTACAAAGCTTCGTATATGTTCATGCAGATTTTCATGCTCTAACCCTCCAAATAAACCTCTTGAATGTATGAGTTGGAGTG